>NC_142929.1:135731614-135974114 GCF_046866305.1 Octopus bimaculoides
TATATATTATATATATATATATATATCAATATATATATATATACAATATATATATATATATATATATACATATTATATACATATATATATATATACTATAATATATATACTATATATATCTATATATATATATATACAATATATATATATATATATATACAATATATATATATATATATATATACAATATATATATATATATATACAATATATATATATATATATACAATATATATATATATATATATACAATATATATATTATATATATACAATATATATATATACAATATATATATATATATATATACAATATATATATATATATATACAATATATATATATATATACAATATATATATATATATATACAATATATATATATATATATACAATATATATATATATATATATACAATATATATATATATATATATACAATATATATATATATATATATATACAATATATATATATATATATATACAATATATATATATATATATATATATATATATATATATATATATATATATATATACACACACACACAAACAGAGTGAGTTGTAGAATATATGTATAATGCAAACATTATGATATAGACCACAAAACTGGGATCTATCTATCTATTTATCTACCTTATATATATAATATATATATATATATATATATATACATTATATATATATACATATATATATATTGTATGTATGTATGTATGTATACTGGTATCTGTTCGAGAAAAAATGGTAATTTTACGCAATGTTATTGTTAAAGTCATACCTGATGTCGAGCAGACATATGGTGAAAGGTATTCCAACCGTGACTCACCCAACTTTTTCATATCAAGGACTACATTGACCAAGTCGTCCTTCCTTTTCAGACAGTCGGAGTGTGAATGGTGAAAAATTTGACTGCTATTTCAAGTGCATCGAACAACCAGGCAGAGGCTATGGTTAATTAGTACCACATAAATGTGTATTTTAAAAAAAAAAACGGCGATTTAGAGATTTAAGAAAGTAACGACGTCCTATTCAGCTTTCTTCTCGATTGATCGTCACCATCACCACCTTTACAAGTTAATAAATATTAGAAGAACGGAGGGCAGAAATCAAGAAATATGATGAACATTTCAGATAACATAAAATTAACAGTTATTTAATTTGGTCGTAATTATTTCGATCGAAGATATAATTACGAGGATGAGTTATGTAAAGTTTTGCCGTGTTTAGATAACAAGTGGTTGGTGAGGTATGTCAAAGTGGCAAGACGGAAGTTTAATCATATCAGATCAAGTTGGAAATACAGGTTAAATAAAATGATTAAAACTAGTTAAATCTACTTCCTAAGAAGATGTTGCTAATTAGATGTACATATTGTTCATCATTTGTTTACCTGATAATATTTTCCCAACACGGAAATCACAATTTCACCTTTCCTTTTTTTTTTTATCGCCTGTCGCCCAGACGATAATTACAAGACAAAGTAAAAAATGTTACCGTACAATATTTCGTATTTGATCAAGACGTTTAATTGATTTTCAGTCAAATATAATATTATCAATAATAAATTACTAATAAAAAAGATAACTTTTATCGAAATTTTTATCACAACAATTTGATTTTTCCTAGTGTTTTTAGTCCATAGTGTTATAAACTTTACTGGGTCGACAACAGTTATTTTGGTCAGATTAAATAAAAATCAAAACTTATTAATAATAAAAGTATGATTTGATTATAAAGTATATTCTATGGATTTATGATATACTTTAAAATTCTAAGTGTTGGTTGATTAATAAGAAAAAAGTACGAAATAATAAAGAAGCAGACTTACCTGTGTTATGTATCCGTGATCAGCAACTTCGATACAACGGTTGGGTTAAGACGTGTACACACTGCAAATATGCGAATGGGTCACAATAAACAAATCGTCTTCTTACTCCCTTATGACCGGAAGAGACGTGGACACACCTTATGACTCACTTTAATTTGGCGAAGTTTTTATTTTCTTTAAGAACAATTAGATAATTGAACTTTCCGTGGAATTTAATTCATATACACGTTTATTTGTTGTGATTCTTTAAAATACTTTCCGTATTTATGTAATGGATTGGCTAGTTAGAAGATATAATTACTGTTTGAAATATCTGAATAGTATTTTTCTAATCTTGTAAAATTTCCGCTTAGCTACCAGGAAATGAATAGATAAAAAAATAATATTAGGTAGTGTTGAACTGATAATTTTTCAATAAGTAGGGTAAAGTTAACTCTTTCCCCAGAGGCGGGCTTTTAGCGCTAAAGTACGTCTGCCACTACGTATTTTCAGTGGGGAAATGACAAATGTCCAATAGTAAGTTAATCCGAATTTCCGACCCTTTAGATTTCAGTTTTTGGAATCGAATAATTAAAGCTTGTCCATTTACACCTTGTGGCTGACAAAATATTACAAACAGCGAGTTACACGACCATATATTCTAAAGCAGATTTTACTCTCAAAATGGAAAAGATAGAAATTCTTACGATTTTCGTTAAAATTACCGAAAAGATTAGAATATTAAAGACAAGAGAGATGACTCCAACTGGTTTATAAAGTTACTTCTGAACCATTACTATATCTGTTGGATATCTATAGCAGACAGAGCAGGCAAAAGCCCTTCATACTGTTCTGTTGCTAGTTGTACTCTGTTATCAACTTCAGTGTTTGTGTGAAATAATGACAGTTAAGTGTGTCGGTTACGAAAACAATTTAGCCCGTTAAGTAACTCTTATTCTTTTGATTAATAGTTCAACATTTATTTAAAGCCAAACAGCTCTGACCTTTAAAAACAAAAGATTTTGTTTAAAAATAAAGGAATGCACTCCTAGGTGTAAATGTGCGGTAAGAAGTTTGCTTCCCAAAAGCATGGTTCCAGGTTCAGTCCGACTGAACCCTGGGCCAATCGAAGTCTTGTGAGTGGATTTAGAAGACAGAAACTGAAAGACGCCGGGCATATATATATATATATATATATATATATATATATATATATATATATATATATATATATATATATATATATACATTATATTATTTTAGGATTGTAAATAAAACATGAAAATCCGACAAAGTTGGATTTTCTTTGAGTAATATATTCTATACACAACTATACACACCTGTGTGTATATATATATATCATCATCATCATCATCATCGTTTAACGTCCACTTTCCATGCTAGCATGGGTTGGACGATTTGACTGAGGACTGGCGAACCAGATGGCTGCACCAGGCTCCAGTCTGATCTGGCAGAGTTTCTACAGCTGGATGCCCTTCCTAACGCCAAACACTCTGAGAGTATAGTGGGTGCTTTTATGTGCCACCGGCGTAAGGGCCAGTCTGGTACTGGCAACAGCTATGCTCAAATGGTGTTTTTTACGTGCTACCTGCACAGGAGTCAGTCCAGTGACACTGGCAACGACCTTGCTCGAATGTTTTGTTCACATGCCACCAGCACAAGTGCCAGTAAGGCGACACTGGTAACGATCACGCTCAGATGGTGCTTTTTACGTGCCACCAGCATGGAAGCCAGACAGCTGCTCTGGCAGTGATCCCGCTTGGATGGTGCTGTTAGCACTCCACTGGCACGAGTGCCAGTCATCAAATTTGGTTCAGTTTCGATTTCACTTGCCCCAACAGGTCTTTGCAAGCAGAGTTTAGTGTCCAATGAAGGAAAGGTATGCATAAGTGGGCTGGCTACACTCCTGGTAAAGGCTACGGATTATGGTCTCACTTATCTTGCTGGTTCTTCTCACGTACAGCATATTTCCAAAGGTCTCGGTCACTAGTCATTTCCTCGATGAGGCCTAATGTTCGAAGTTCGTGCTTCACCACCTCGTCCCAGGTCTTCCTGGGTCTACCTCTTCCACAGGTACCCTCAACCGCTAGAGTGTGGCACTTTTTCACAGCTATCCTTATCCATTCTCGCCAAATGACCATACCAGTGCAATCGTCTTTCTTGCACACCACAACTGATGCTTCTTAGGTCCAACTTTTCTCTCAAGATACTAACACTCTGTTGAGTATGCACACATCAATCGGAGCATACTGGCGTCATTCCTTGTGAGCTTATGTATGTCCTCAGCAGTCACAACCCATGTTTCACTGCGATGTAACATGGCTGTTCGTACACATGCATCATACAGTCTGCCTTTTACTCTGAGCGAGAGGCCCTTTGTCACCAGCAGAGGTAAGAGCTCTCTGAACTTTGCCCAGGCTATTCTTATTCTAGCAGCTACTCTTTCAGTGCACCCTCCCCCACTACTGACTTGGTCACCTAGGTAACGTAAGCTATAATTGTTTATTACTGACAGCAAGTTGGTCATCTTCACTTACAGGTATTAGCAGATAACAGCTAACCTTTGGCTGCTATTTGGACCCCATTGTGTCTACTACTCTGATTGGTTGGTATTGGTGCAATTTGCCTCTCACTCTGTCGTGCCAATATGCAGCGTATAACCAATCGGAGCCCCTAAATAAGATCACGTGAGACAGCCATTTTTCAACCCCGTTTGAGCCACCTGTTCATTACAAAAACCCAGCTACTCTTCGTCTCGAAGTCTTTGGTTCCAGACCTTCTAAGGTCTAGCCACTGACCACACAAGACACAGCCAGCAACAATGCCAATACCAACTAATCAGAGTAGTAGACACAATGGGGTCCAAATAGCGGCCAAAGGTTAGTTGTTATCTGCTATGTTCAAATGTATGCATATATGATAAAGGGGAGAGGAATTTCACTAGAGTGTCCCGCTACAAAAGAAGCAAAATTTAAGTGCATGCATCCACCTCTCAGCTCTCTAATCACGCTTCTTTGGCAATGTCCTGCTACTTACATTATGATCTTTGAACTTCAAGGGTATGCCCTGGCATTTGCTACCATCTACATCTCTCTCTCTTCTTTTACTCGACCATCCCATGTTTATTCTGATCTCTGTCCCTTGTGAGTATGCCTGGCACTTTGCCACCATCATTATCCTGCTGTCTCCCACTCTCTCTCTCTTTCTCCTGCACTTCCCTCAGGTTGGCTAACCGTGTATCTCCTTTATGGCAGCACACCTGTTTCTGTCTTCATTCCTGATCTCTCCCCACTTCCTTGGCCGGGTAACCTTGTACCTTCTCTACAGCAAGACACCTGTTTCTGTTTCTGTCTCACTATAACCTTTCATCATCTGACACAAGATCACCTCCTCCAATGCCCCCTCCCTTCTCAAATGATCTTTGTCTTGCAAGTTACTTGGTAACCCTGTCAGTGCAGGTGCCAGTTAAAAAGCATCCAGTCCACACTGTAAAGGGGATGATGTTTGAAAGGGCATCCTGTTGTAAGAACCTTGTCAAAACTGACCTCACCTGTGCATGTGCTACATGAAAAGCACTCAGTTCACTCTGCCGGGTGGTTGGCATTTGGAAGGGCATCCAGCTGTAAAAATCCTACCAAAACAGACACAGAAGTCAGGTGCAGGCTTCTGTCTGGCTGACTCCTGTCAAACTGTCCCACCCATGCCAGCATGGAAGGTAGATGTTAAACAATGATGATGCATTTGTATTTCTAAAATAACCACCCCAAGTTACAACAATATCTATTTTACCATTTCATATGCAGAATCTGGCAAACAAATATCAAAATGGAAAACAAAACTTACATTCATTTTTTCTGTCAAAACATGTTCCTCACCTCACCAACTAAAACAGGGGACCAAAACTTAACAGAACTAAATTAGCTCTTTTGATAACAATCTACATTCAGATCACACCAGGTTTTCTCATACAAATTTCCTATTTTAAAATTATCTAAATTTCAATTAAAGTTTCATGTTAATTTGTGATCCAATCAACAGCTTTGATAATGACAGTTATTTTACTAAATTTTTCATTACTTACAAACTTAACAGAAACATGGGCAATGTCTTCCAACAGAGGTGTAGTAACAAATGAGTTAAAAGTGATCCTACTACATCACCATCTGGTAAAGAGGTCTAACCCTTTTCATACCATTCCACTTGAGACTGCCCTCTGGTTCTATGGCACAACCTCTCTGTTGCAAAGTGATCTAAGCTAAAAGTTTACCTCAAAATTCTGTGTTAATTTCATCATTATCATTATCATCATCATCATCATTTAACGTTCACTTTCCATGTTAGTATGGGTTGGATGATTTGACTGGGGACTGGCGAACCAGATGGCTGCACCAGGCTCCAATCTGATCTGGCAGAGTTTCTACAGCTGGATGCCCTTCCTAATGCCAACCACTCTGAGAGTGTAGTGGATACTTTTTACGTGCCACCGGCATGAGGGCCAGTCTGGGGGTACTGGTAACGGCCACACTCAAATGGTGTTTTTACGTGCCACCTGCACAGGAGTCAGTCCAATGTTTTGTTCACATGCCACCGGCACAAGTGCCAGTAAGGCGAAGCTGGAAACGATCACACTCAAATGGTGCTTTTTACGTGCCACAGGCACGGAAGCCAGACTGCTGCTCTGGCAGTGATCCCGCTCGGAGGGTGCTGTTAGCGCTCCACTGGCATGGGTGCCAGTCATCGAATTTGGTTCAGTTTCAATCTCACTTGCTCCAACAGGTCTTCGCAAACTGAGTTTAGTGTCCAATGAAGGAAGGTTGGCATGGGTGCCAGTCATCAAATTTGGTTCAATTTCGATTGTGAGTTCCAAAAACCAACTTAATAATGACAAAATTATTTGATTAAACCATTCATTATTTTCAAAATTAGTTGATACCAAAACAATGTACTTTAAACAAATATATAGTAACAAAAGGGGTTAAAGCTGATTTCATCAATCAAGGAACTAATAATAGAATTGGTTAGCATTTTCTTTTAATTGTTTCAGTCATTTGACTGCGGCCATGCTGGAGTGACACCTTTAATCAAACAAATCAACCCCAGGACTTATTCTTTGTAAGCCTAGTATTTATTCTACTTGTTTCTTTTGCCAAATCATTAAGTTACAGGGACATAAACACTTCAGCATCAGTTGTCAAGCGATGATGGGGGGACAAACTCAGACACACAAATACATACATATACATAAATATATATACGATGGACTTCTTTCAGCTTCATTTACTAAGTCCACTCACAAGGCTTTGGTTAGCCCGAGGCTATAGTAGAAGACATTTGCACAAGGTACCATGTTATGGGATTGAATACGGAACCATGTGATTGGGAAGCAAGCTTCTTACCACACAGCCACCCCTGTGCCCTTTAATATTCTGATAAGAAAATACTGTCTCAAATCCGAGAGCTCATAGGGCCAGTTATCTGGTTTTCATGGCATATAAGTGACTGAGAACACAATATCCCCGCTGAATGGGACACCAGTCTCTCACAGGATTACTCATAACTGTGAACAATGTGAAATGAAGCGTTTTGCTCAAGAACACAATGCACCACCCATTCTGGGAATCAAAACCTTGGTCTTGCAGTTGTGGGTGCAACATCCTAATCACAAGGCCATGCACCTTTTAAACTTTACTTCTTTCCATCACTAGATCGTGGCCATGCTTGAGCAGTGCCTTGAAGAACTTTTAGTTGAATGAATCAATGCCAGTACTTATTTTTTTAAGACTAGTACTCTATTGGTCTCTTTTGCCAAACTGCTAGGTTACAGGAACGTAAGCACACCAACACCAGTTGTCAAGTGGTGGTGGGGCACAAACACAGACACAGAAATGTGCACACACACATGTGCTCACCTGCATGCACATGCACATGCATAAACACTCTCACATGCACACACAAACACAAACACACATATACATACAACAGACTTCTTTCAGTTTCTTATTTCTTTATTGCCCACAAGGGGCTAAACATAGAGGGGACAAACAAGGACAGCCAAATGGATTAAGTCGATTACATCGACTCCAGTGCGTAACTGGTACTTAATTTATCAACTCTGAAAGGATGAAAGGCAAATTTGACCTCGGCGGAATTTGAACTCAGAACGTAGTGGCAGACGAAATATGGCTAAGCATTTCGCCCGGCATGCTAACGTTTCTGCCAGCTCACCGCCTTCAGTTTCTGTCTATCAAATCCATTCACAAGACTTTGATCAGTCCATGGCACTTGCCCAAGTTGCCATGCAGTGAGACTGAATCCAGGGCCATGTGATTGAGAAGCAAGCTTCTTACCACACACCAAGGTGGTGCCTGTGCCTGTTCCTTTATTGATATTCTGATGAAGAACCAAAATCAGAATGAGGCATTGATACAGGAATTAAAGTTATTTCATGTCCCTTCACACTGCACTTGAGGAAAACAAAATATAGTAATGTTCAACCCCAGATCAGTCCTGTAGAGCAGAGGCACAATGAAAAGCATACCAACCGTGGCTACTTTCACTTTAATTTTTCAAGCTTACCATATCTCAGATTAACTCGTGCAATATCTCTTTATATTTTAAGATGTTAAGATTGGGGCTTGAGTGAGATTTGGATACGTTTACTAACAGAACAGGTAGACATTCAACAAATTAAAAGATATTGAAGATTAAAAGATTTCATGCAAGATATATAGGTTGCTATCTGTTCTAGAGGGCTTCCGTTGTCCAGCAAATATCAGCATATTTGAAATTTTACAATATATTACATGCACAGACACACACTTACATGTGACCTTGCTTTTATGCCAGTTTGATTTAAATCATTTGACAATAATGCTTTGCATTTGAGTGTGTGTGTTTCCAGGATGTGCTCTGTAAATAAGCAACATAATATGCAGTCATCATCATCATCATCGTTTAACGTCCGCTTTCCATGCTAGCATGGGTTGGACGATTTGACTGAGGACTGGTGAAACCGGATGGCAACACCAGGCTCCAATCTGATTTGGCAGAGTTTCTACAGCTGGATGCCCTTCCTAACGCCAACCACTCAGAGAGTGTAGTGGGTGCTTTTACGTGTCACCCGCATGAAGGCCAGTCAGGCGGTACTGGCAACGGCCATGCTCAAAATGGTGTATTTTATGTGCCACCCGCACAAGAGCCAGTCCAGGGGCACTGGCAACGGCACAGTATAATTATATATTTATATAAATATCTATATCTATCTATCTTTCTCTCTCTCTCTCTCTCTATATATATATATATATATATATATATATATGAAGCAATTAAGAGTATGAAGACAGGGAAAGCCCCGGCCCATCAGGAATCACTTCAGAAATGCTCAAAATATCTGGCAGTGTTGGCTATAGCCTAGTCACCCGTATTACGAACCAGGTGATACACGAAGGAGTCATACCCAATGACTGGTGTAGCAGCACCATAGTCAACTGCTACAAAGGTAAAGGTGACGCTTTAGATACAAATAATTAGAGGCATCAAGCTGTTAGATCAGGTTATGAAAGTTACGGAGAGGGTCATAGCCCAACTAATTAGGGAGCGAATCAATTTAGATGAGATGCAGTTTGGGTTTGTGCCAGGAAAAAGCACCACTGATGCCATATTTCTAGTAAGACAGCTGCAGGAAAAATACCTAGCCAAGGATAAACCTCTGTACCTAGCTTTCGTTGACATGGAGAAAGCCTTTGACAGGGTACCCGATCCCTTATCTGGTGGTCAATGAGGAAACTTGGGATAGAAGAATGGTTAGTGAGAGCTGTGCGAGCCATGTACAAAGATGCTGTCAGTAAGGTGAGGGTTGGAAATGAGTACAGTAATGAATTCCGGGTAGAGGTAGGGGTCCACCAAGGTTCTGTCCTCAGCCCCCTCCTATTTATCATAGTTCTCCAGGCGATCACAGAGGAATTGAAAACAGGATGCCCCTGGGAGCTCCTCTATGCTGATGACCTTGCACTAATTGCGGAGTCACTATCAGAACTAGAGGAGAAGTTTCAGGTGTGGCAGCAAGGACTAGAATCGAAGGGCCTTAGAGTCAACCTAGCTAAAACCAAAATCCTAATAAGTAGGAAGGCAGATAAAACACAAACCCCTTCAGGTAGATGGCCCTGCTCAGTATGTAGAAAAGGAGTAGGTAGTAACTCTATAAGATGTACCCAGTGCAAGCTATGGACGCATAAGAGGTGCAGCAATATCAAAGGCAGGTTAACTAGGAAGTTAGTTTTTGTATGTGGCAGATGTTCAGGTGCAATAAACACTGTAAACAAACAGGAAACAACTTCTGTCTCATTCCAGGGAAAAAAACTAGAGGTAGTTGATTGCTTCCGCTATCTTGGTGACCAAGTTAGTTGTGGGGGTGGGTGCACTGAAAGTGTAGCTGCTAGAATAAGAATAGCTTGGGCAAAGTTCAGAGAGCTCTTACCTCTGCTGGCGACAAAGGGACTCTCACTCAGTGTAAAAGGCAGACTGTATGACGCATGTGTACGAACAGCCATGCTACATGGCAGTGAAACATGGGTTGTGACTGCTAAGGACATGCATAAGCTCGCAAAGAATGAAGCCAGTATGCTCCGCTGGATGTGTAATGTCAGTGTGAATACCCGACAGAGGGTAAGTATCTTGAGAGAAAAGCTGAACATAAGAAGCATCAGTTGTGGTGTGCAAGAGAGGCGATTGCGCTGGTATGGACATGTGGTGAGAATGGACGAGGATAGCTGCGTGAAAAAGTGCCACACCCTAACAGTTGAGGGAACCCGTGGAAGAGGTAGGCCCAGGAAGACCTGGGCTGAGGTGGTGAGGCAAGACCTTCGAACATTGGGCCTCACCGAGGCGATGACTTCTGACTGAGACCTTTGGAAATGTGCTGTGCGTGAGAAGACCTGGCAAGCCAAGTAAGACCTAAATCCAAGGCCTCTGCCAGGGGTGTAGCCAGCCCACTCATTCGTACCTTTCCTACATTGGACACTAAACTCTGCTTGCGAAGACTTGTTGAGGCAAGTGAAATCGAACTAAATTCGATGACTGGCACCCGTGCCAATGTCGTCTCCTTCATTGGACACGAAACTCAGCTTGTGAAGACTTGTTGGGGCAAGCGAATAGCAAAATCGGGATAGCACCTGTGCCCAGCATCGCCTTTCTGGCACTTGTGCCCGTGACATGTGTAAGGATTTTCAAGCGAGACCGTTGCCAGTGCCCCTGGACTGGCTCTTGTGTGGGTGGCACATAAAATACACCATTTTTAGCGTGGCCATTGCCAGTACCGCTTGACTGGCCTTCGTAGGATTTTCGAGCAAGATCGTTGCCAGTGCCCCTGGACTGGCTCTTGTGTGGGTGGCACATAAAATACACCATTTTGAGCGTGGCCGTTGCCAGTACCGCCTGACTGGTCTTCGTGCGGGTGACACGTAAAAGCACCCACTACACTCTCTGAGTGGTTGGCGTTAGGAAGGGCATCCAGCCGTAGAAACTCTGCCAAATCAGATTGTTGGCTGGTGTTGCCATCCGATTTCACCAGTCCTCAGTCAAATCGTCCAACCCATGCTAGCATGGAAAGCGGACATTAAACGATGATGATGATCAAAATAATGATCAAGAACAGCAGCAGCAGTAGCAACAAAAGAGAAAACATAGGTGAGAGGTGGGTCAACATACCAAGTACACTAAGAACAATGATGTTAATGGTAGCAACAGTATAAAGGACACAGATACAATAAGTGCTGTGGATAAGTCCGTATACACACACATAAGCACACATGTGAAATGCATAGACATGCATACACACAAGCATACACACGCACACACACAGAGATACAGATGCAAACACATGCACAGATAAGGAAACACACTATAGAAAGATAGAATGGACAAAGCAGAACAGATAAATACATGAGGATGGGAAGTGTTGCTGAAGAGGTCATAGATGTGTGACAAAAGATTTGTGTACAATGGGCATAAGATAAAATAAGAACAGTAATAAATGAGTGAAGAATGAATATATAGTGTGTGTTTATTTTGACATATATATATGTATATATATATATATATATATATATATATATATATATATATATATATATATATATATATATATATATATATATATACATATATACATATATTTATATACATTCTCTTTCTGCTTATTTTCTCTTATTCCTTTCTGTTGAAAAGTGTTGGCTCAAAACGTAAAAGAATTTTTCATTTTCCCGAGTGTCAAACTAATACACCTGCTTGTTGCCCATACACCTGCCTTCGTCTTTTGTTTTTAAATAAATTTCAACTATATATATATATATATATATATATTCTTTTATGCGTTTATTCATTTACTTGTTTCAGACATTTGACTTCAGCCATGCTGGAACACCGCCTTTAGCCAAAGAAATTGATTTCCATGACAGTAGATAAATTTTTTATTCCACAACCTGGAACCATGTGGTTGGGAAGCAAGCTTCTTACCACACACCCACACTGCCCCTATTTATATATACATGTATATCTACTACATTCTTATTCTTTGTAGGCCTAGTACTTTTATTCTATCAGTCTGCTTGGCTGAACTGCTAAGTGACAGGGATGTAGACACATCAGCATCGGTTGTCAGGCAATGATTGAGGGACAAGCACAGACATGCACACACACACACACACACACACACACACACACACACACACACACACACACACACACACACACACACATTTCTCTCTATAATCATATGCCTTCTGATCAGAATGTCCCCAGACATGTGTGACAACACAGCGAATCTCCTCAGCAGAATCAGTGAATGAAACCATGTCTATGATCTGAAGGGATGCGTAATAGGCAGTATGGATGCAGTATCCTTATACCCATCCATTGATGTTGATTTTTGCCACAGAGAAATGTGTGGAAATGATCAGTAAGAGTGACATGGAGTTTTGCAGTATTGACACAGGAGAACTGAGACTTACAAGGATTACTTAGATCAGAGGTTCTCAAACTTTTGGGGCTACCGCTCCACTCATGGCCACATAATACCCTCAGTGTCCCCACCCCTATTTTTATGCTTAAATAAATATTTCATATTTTACTAATTTATATATATTATGAATCATTTGATATTTAATATGATATTATATAATTTGTTAACAATACTATAATAATATTATAATAAATTCACAGCATCCCCCAATTCACTGCCTTCCACCCAACGCCTCCTTTTTCTCTACCGTCCCCACTCCGACACACACTGCTCCCTTAGGCACCAGTGCCCATCTCAACGCCCACCTGGGAGCAGTAGTGCCCACTTTGAGAACCTATGATTTAGATGTTAGTTGCTTAGACTTAGTTGTTTCTACCCCACTAGATTGATAAGAAGTGACCCCCTACTATAATCTCAATGGTGAAGACACCTAGAGAGGGATGGAATGGTTAGACCAGAGCTATACAAGCCTCTGAAAACTATGACCAGGTTCAAAAAATGGTCACACATGTTTTGGGTGTGAGTATCAGAGTCTCACTTAAGGACCACATATCCAGGTTTAATAGCAATACATATGCTCAAAAGGAAGGTGCAGCCATTGGTGTTAGTGTTGCTGGCAATGTGGCTAACCTATTTATGGAATGGTGCAATAGGAGACTCAAAGAGAGATTAGCAGAGAACTCCATAACCCTAAACATGTACCCTTACTATGTGGATGGTATCAACATAGTAACCAAAGCATCTACACAAGACACTATCAATGAACTAGAAACTAGCATAACAGAGAGCATCCAACAGAATTGGAAAGACACATACAACACTTCATCCACCACATGCAATTCCTTGGCTACAATCAAAGGGACAGGATTAGAGTGCACAAAGGAGCCAGGGCTAGTACAAGGCTATCATAGAGAGTGATGCAAATGGGATCTGCCTGTTATACGGAAATAAATTCTGGCTAAGGACGAGGAAAAAGACAGATAAGTCCAACTCATGGTATGACCAAAAAATACCAGAGTGTCATGTTCATTGATGCTACCCCTGGTGGTGAACTAGTATACCTTTTTAGAAAAGCTTTAGATAAGGTAAATCTACAGATTAAAGTAATAGAAAGGACAGGAACCTCCATAAAATATCTGATCTATAGAACTTACCCCTTCAATAGGTCCCCATGTACAGAGAATCCAGAGTTTAGTCTAAATTAACTCTTTTAAACAAATATCAATTTTTTAAGCAAGCAGACAATAAATAATTGCATATATGCATATGTGGTGGGGAGGACTCGGAATTTTTGTCAAGGTTTTGTTGCAGTTTCAAAGAAAGAAAATATTAAGACACAAATGAAATTTAAATGTTGCAGTGAAACTAACAGGTTTTATTTTGTGTGTGTATGTGTGTGTGTGTGTGTGTGTGTGTGTGTGTTCTTGAATGGCTTACAAACATATACACTGCAATTGTTTCTGCTAATACCATTATGCAGAAGACAGAATCGAAAAAATCTTGTGTGCAAATTTTTGTTTTCATCTTCGTTTATAGCATAGATAATTTTTCCTCTAAAATGCCATCTTCAGCCTCCAGGACACATTGGTTGGCCCAAGGCTATAATTGAAGGCACTTGCTGGCGAACAGGGGAGAGGGAGAACCAGGAAACTTCACACAATCAGATTTTTTCCTTCAAGAAAATGGATATTCTTCCCAACCACATGGTTTTGGGTTCAGTCCCACTGCATGGCACCTTGGGCAAGTGAACTTTCCATGTCCTCTCTCCTCACTTCGTTTGCCAGTGCACATTTTTTTTCATATTCATTTACTACATGCTGTTTTACACCTATTACACTATTTTTTTTTTCATTTTTGTGACCGAGTATTAACATTGAGTTTTCAGATCCTGTGAGTTTGAGTGTGTGAATTTTCCGAGTCCTCTCTCCACTCCACCCCCGTTTGCCAGCTCACATTTTTTTTTCATATTCGTTTACTACATGTTGTTTTACACCTATTGCACTTTTTCATTTTTTTTTGGTGGCCGGGTGTTGAAATTGGGTTACTGGATTGTATGAATTATTCGAGATCGCACCCCACCCACCCCTTCATAAAATTTTTTTTAAATGTAGTATACTAGGTATGAAATAATGTGTAGTAAATGAATATGAACAAAAAAATTGCACCAATAAATGGGAAAGAGGTGAGAGGACTCGGAACACTCCCGATGTGAATTTTCCGAGTCATCTTCCCCTCCCGCCTCCCATTCGCCAGCACACATTTTTTTTTTCATATTCATTTACTACACGTTGTTTTATACCTATTACACTATTTTTTTTTTCATTTTTGTGATCAGGTGTTAACGTTGAATTTCTGGATCCTGTGAATTTTCCGAGTCTTCTCTAACCGCCCACCCACCCACCTTTTGCCAGCACACATTATTTTATCATATTTGTTTACTACATGTCATTTTACATCTATTATACTGTATTTTTTTCATTTTTGCAACTGGGTGTTAACATTGAGTTTTTGGATCCTGTGAGTTTGATCGTGTGAATTTTCCGAGTCCTGTCCTCAACCACCCCCCACCCTGTTTACCAGCACGCATTTTTTTTTTCATAATCATTTAGTACACATTATTTTACAACTGTTGCACCTTTTCTCTTTTTTTTTTTTTTGGTGGCCAGGTGTCAAAGTCGGATTACTGGATCGTATGAATCATCTGAGTCCACGCCCCACCCACCCCATGTCACAAAAATTTTTTTTTAAAATAGTGTACTAGGTGTAAAATAATGTGTAGTAAATGAATATGAAAAAAAAATTGCGCCAACAAATGGGGAAGTGGTGAGAGGACTCGGAACACTCCTAATGTGAATTTTCTGAGTCATTTTCCCCACTCCTGTTCGTCAGTGCGCATTTGTTTTTCATATTCATTTGCTACAAGTTGTTTTACATCTATTACACTATTTTTTTCCTATTTTTTTGCTCGGATCAAACACTGGAAGTTAAACATAAATGTTTAATACCGTATACTTTGATTAGTATACACACTTTATTGACAAATATTTGAATGTGGATATTTTCTGGCTTATGGATTCTTAGTTGACTTAGGTTTTGTTAGTAAATGCTTAAAGGAAAATCTGGATAAACTGGGATTTTCAGAAAGAGAAACTGATTGGCTGATTTGTACATTACAAGTCCAATCTGTGAGTGGAACAGTAAAAATATACAAGACTTTTCTCAAGTTCCAAATGTGAATTTGTCTGTGTTAACTACATCCCAAAGACAGAGCCTTGTATCTTTGTTGGAAACCAGCTCACTCCTCAGTGGAAGATTTATAATTAAAAAATAGAAGAGATATACATACATACAATCATACATACATATATAATAATACTCAATTTTTCTGCTGTTTTAACAGCAATACTGCATTCAAAATATCAGTTTATTGTCTATGTAGCACAGTACCTATTCAATGCTTCTTAAAATCAAATGTAAGTTTGTTTATATACACAGGTGGTCGTCATACATATATATATGTATGGTAAAACCCAATTTTCGGATTGCAAATATCATTGAAGATCAGTAAACAATTCCTTGCAGTGTTGGATAGGTGCTTCCCTAAAACACATAAATACCATCATATCTTCAACAAGAACACAGTGAAAGTATTATATGCCCCACCCAACAACATGGAGTACTACATACACAAATACAACAATGAAAATATATACATGCAAGCAATGACCACAGACAAGGAACAAACAAACCAAAAGAACACAGGATATAAGAACAGTAACAGAAATAAACACAATAAGGATACATAGTGACCCTGACAGTTATAATAGGATTCAAACAAAATCTTTAAAAAAATCAACAAAACAGGCTATAACATCAAAAACACTTCAGACACTGCTAATCAACTGGAGCATTACAAAACAAAAACAAAAGGTCACCAGATAACTACAAAAATAACAATAGTACAATTAATTGCAGCTGTAATCGGAAATCTGCATGTCTGCTCAGGAACCAATGCATGCAAAAAACATCATATACAAATGTACAATCACCACACCACAATACAAGTATGCATACATAGGAGCTCCTAAAAACCAATTTAAGATACATTATCACAAACATATCCCCTCATTCCGAAAGGTAAGTTGGCGGCATGCAACATCACTAGCAAACCTAATATGGAGATTAAAGGAAGGTAAAATAAACTATGAAACAGAATGGTCAATAATAAAAAATGAACACCCATATAATACCGATAGATTAAATACTAGGCTTACAAAGAATAGGTCTTGGGGTTGATTTGCTCGACTAAAGGCGGTGCTCCAGCATGGCCACAGTCAAATGACTGAAACAAGTAAAAGAGTAAAAGAGAATATGCATATGCAGTACTCAAGCATTTTTCCCACATACATATATTAACTTCAAGCTCTGACACTGATATCGAGATTAATATTGTAAACCAAGTAATACTCATATGTTCAATAAACATATTTATAGCGCTGCTGGGAAAATAGATCCTTGGTTAAGCCACTAGGTTCTCTGCAAGGAGAAACAGTAGTAGTAATTGGTATGTGGATAATGTAAATGTAATCAGGCTGACCTCATTTAGATAATAATGAAAGGTTAGGCATAAGTATTAATTAACTAGTGGTCTGACACAGCATATATCAGATTAATATTATAATGTGGTTTAATTAGGGAGGTATTTATAGAATTTCATGTCACAAGTAATTATTTTTCCATAAGATCACTGAATGAAATACAATAATAGCATTAGAAAAGTTTCTTCAACCACATCACATTGGTGGAATATCATTAGCTCCAAACATAGAGTCTGCCTTGAGCCTACAGACTCATTAGGCCACAGTTTATTGGGATGTTCAAGACTAAGAGTACCAGACTCCCAACTGAATGAGACACCAGACTATCAAAGTTATCCCTAAGTACCCCTGGGATTAACTTATTTTACTACTATATTTGTTTCATGAGATGGGTGTAAAAGTAAAAGAATACCAGAAAAGGGTACAAAATTGAGGGGTAAAGATGTAAAAATTAAATTTTGGGACAAAAAATTTCTTTCACAAAAGGGAACAATCCCCCAATTCCTAGCCCTTTTCCTTTTCCATGAAGTAGTGATAGCTAATCCAAATGTTTGGTTATCTTTTATTGTTTACTTCTTTCAATCATTGGACTGTGGCCATACTGGGGCACTGCCTTGAAGAATTTTAGTCAAATGAATCGATACCAGGACTTATTTTTTAAAACCTGGTACTTATTCTACCAATCTTTTTTGCCGAGGGACTAAGTTATGGGGACATAAACACACCAACACTGGTTATCAAGTGATGGGGAGGACGAACAAATTCAAAGACGTACACACACACACAAAAATTTGTAAAACTTTCCTGAAGTTTATCATTTAAATGTATGTGACTATGTCTAGATATGCAAATATATGCATGAGAATACATACATAAAGCAAAGCATACAAATCTGCACATATACATACATAAATACATACATACATACATGCATACATACATACATGCATGCACACAGACAAAAATACCCTGGTGCTGATGTTAAAATTCCAATGACGGAGCCTTGAATCTAGGTTAGAAACCAGTCCTTTCTCTATTGGCAAGAAATCTTGAAATAAAACTGAACAATGACATACATACATACTTACATCATCATCATCGTTTAATGTCCACTTTCCATGCTAGCATGGGTTGGACGATTTGACTGAGGATTGGTGAAACCAGATGGCTACACCAGGCTCCAATCTGATCTGGCAGAGTTTCTACAGCTGGATGCCCTTCCTAACGCCAACCACTCCAAGAGTGTAGTGGGTGCTTTTACGTGCCACTGGCACGAAGGCCAGTCAGGTGGTACTGGCAACAGCCATGCTCAAAATGGTGTTTTTTACGTGCCTCCTACACAGGAGCCAGTCCAGCAGCACTGGCAACAACCTCGCTCAAATGTTTCTTCACGTGCCATTAGCACAAGTGCCAGTAAGGCGACGCTAGTAATGATCACGCTCGAATGGTACCATTTAGGTGTCACTGGCACGGAAGCCAGATAGCTGCTCTTAGCAATGGTCATGCTCAGACGGTGCTCTTAGCGCTCCACTGGCACAGGTGCCAGTCATCGAATTTGGTTCAATCACGATTTCAATTTCACTTGCCCCAATAGGTCTTCGCAAGCCGAGTTTAGTGTCCAATGAAGGAGAGGTTGGTACATACACATATAAATATGTGTGTGCATATGTGTATATATATGTATATGTGCATTAGAATACCAAATACTATAGTATTCACCTAAAGAGAAATTGAAAAAAAATGTGTGTATCAAGAGGTTAAGTCACTTGCCAAACATGCACAGCTCTGAAATATAAATGGCTGTGTGGTAAGAAGTTTGCTTCCCAACTAAATGGTTCTAGACAGTCTCACTGTGTGGCACCTTGGGCAAATGTCTTCTAATATAGCCTCAGGCTGATGAAAGTTTTGTGAGAAGATACATTGTCCCTACCACCACTTGACAACTGGTGTCTGTGTGTTTAAGTCTTCATAACTAAGTGGTCCTTCAAAAGAGACCAATAGAATAACTACCATGCTTAAAAAAAAGTACTGTGGTCAATTCATTCAACTAGAATTCCTCAACAGCACTCCAGCATGACTGCAGTCTAACAGCTGAAACAAGTAAATACATACACACAAACATACATGCATACATACATATATCTATACACATAAAAAGCCATCTAAGAATACATAAGTTAGAAAAAATAGGCACTCATATATTTATCAATAGAGGAAATATATCAATATTTAAACAATACAGTGTTATAGATCCATTTCAGCTGGTTTTACAAATTGTTTTTGTACACAAGGGTTTTAGGAAAACCATACTCTTTGTATCAGTAATTTTGATGACTGAGTGTAAAACCGGTTGGTATAATTAGCTGAACTGGATCTATTGTACTGCCTCATATAAATATTACTATACCCATTTCGTTGACAAATGTATGAGTGCATATTTTTTTCTGACATATAGATTCTTAGAAGACTTTACATATGTATGTATGTATGTTTGCATGCATGAAAGCAGCTATGTATTTATATTTCAGAGTTTTACTTGTTTGGCAAGTGACCTGATCTGGGATAATGTGTGTTGTAACCTTATAAGTGGAGCAATCGTATTATGAAAGACTTTGTCATTTTAAGATCACACGAAAATCTCTTACTTTTAGTTATATTCAGTTCTTAGCAGTATCACCTTATACATGTTCAGCTTGGTTGCTGATGTTTAATTTCATAATTCAACAACTGTATGAAAGTGTATCAATGATTAAGTTGCAGAAGCACAACAAAACATTTTGATACTTCACTAAAGATGTTATTATTAATAAATGAGGAGTCAGGAATCATCTAGTTTAATGGTCAGAACACTTAGTTAGTATCTGAGAGATACAGGGTTTGTAGCCACTTTTTGGCAACATTTGAAAAAAAAAAAAGGCGGTGAGCTGGCAGAATCGTTAGCACTCTGGGCAAAATGCTTAGTGGTTTTCTGTCTGTCTTTACGTTCTGAGTTCAAATTCTGCCAAGGTTGACTTTGCCTTTCATCCTTCCAGAGTCAACAAAATAAATATCAGTTACGCACGGGAGTCAATGTGATCGACTTCTTTCCTCCCCTCAAATTTCAGGTTTTGTACCTATAGTAGAGAGCATCATTAATAAATGAATAAAAGTGAATGTAAGTGTTTTCATGCATCTTTTTTGTTTATATTTAATGAACTAACAGAACTTTTTAATGGTGTAATTGTTTCATGCATCTCTGTCTATGTAAGTGTCTGTCACTGAGTTTGTTTGTTGGCTCCATGAGACTGTACATATATTATATTCACATACACAAATATCTGCATGCATACCTACACACCTATATAGCATAAAAGTATTTGTTCGAAGTGATAAAAGCAGTATTAGTAAAAATATCATGTTCTGTATATCTTACTTTGTGTGAATATATTTTAGAAAGACACAAAACTGCAGTATTTGTCTCAAGAAAGCATCTCATAAAGACATGAAGTGTTAAAAAGAAGTTTTGTGGCTTTCTACAGTGTATCTGCATTAAGTAAGATATACAGAATGCTGACCAAATCGGCAGTGGAGTAGGATGCTCTGAGAGCTACTAGAATAAGAATGGGCAGGACAAAGTTCAAAGAGCTACTACTTTTGTTAGTAACGAAAGGCCTCTCCCTCAGAGTGAAAGGCAGATTGTATGATGCCTGTGTGTAAGCAGCCATGCTACAATGGCAGTGAAACATGGGCTGTAACTGCAGAGGAGATGTGAAGGCTTGAAAGAAATGAAGCTTGTAATGGATATGCAATGTCAGTGTGCATGTACAACAGACTATAAGTGTCTTAAAAGAAAAATTGGGCATAAGAAGCATCAGATGTAGTGTGCAATAGAGAAGACAGCTCATGTGATGCATATGGATGAGGACAGTTGTATAAAGGAATACCAGTCTCTAACTGTGGGGGGAACCCGTGAAAAGGAAGACCCAGGAAGATATGGGATAAGGTGTTGAAATATGATCTTCAAATATTGAATCCCATGGAGGAGATGACAAGTGACTGAGACATTTGGTGACTTGATGTGCTTCTGGAGACATGTTCAGCTAAGTGCCATTGATATATAAAAGGCACCCACACTGGTGACAAGTAAAAGGCACCCGTGCCAGTGACACATTAAAGGCACCTGTGCCACTGACACATAAGAGGTACTCACTACACTCTGTGGAGTGGTTGGCATTAGGAAGGGCATCCGGCCATAGAAACCAAGTCAAAACAGACTGGAACCTGGTGCAGCTCTCTAGCTTACCAGTTCCAGTCAAGCTGTTCAACCCATGCCAGCATGGAAAACAGATGCTAAATGATGATGATGATAATGGCATGGATATACATATGCATGCACATATACAGGTTTAGCCAAAAGTCACCCAACAGTAAATCAAAATTCTATAAATACTATCTTTAATTCTGTATTGACTAGAATGGAAAAATGTGTTGCTTAAAAAGGACTTCAGTTTGAACAATTCCCATGATGTTTCATATTTAGATGCTTTTAGTAAATTCATTCAGTTGTTAAACATAAATAAATCTCGGAATTAAATGGTTTTGATTTACTGTCAGGTGACTTTTGGCCAACCCTGTACATATATACATGCATACATACATGCTGTCTTTTGACTTGTTAGTGAATATAATCACCTCTTCCCTAAAATTACAGATGTAGTTCCTCCATGATGACTCTAATTCTGTTAAAGATATTCAACAGTATAGCTAGACCAAGACTCTCCCAGACTCCAATGGCATTTCAATACATAAGTGTGTGTGTGCGTAGACACACACACACACACACACACACACACACAAGACTTTGTACATAATAAATCTGGTGATAAAGTGAAATTACACTCATCTGATTATGTTTTAAAATTGATACTTAAGTAGATAGATATTTATTAGTTTTTTCATGGCAAAATTAAACATGCACTCTACTGAGTAATCCTTCATTTTCAAGTTAAATTGTTTTTATATATAACTTGACTCAAAAGCAGACATTAATATAGATAGATAGACAGACAGATAGATAGATAGATAGATAGATAGATAGATAGATAGATAGATAGATAGATAGATAGATAGATAGATAGATAGATAGATATTAAACAGGCGATAAACATGCTTCAAATTTATCTCATGAGCCAAAGTACTGCCTCTAAATAAGTAATAAAAGTTGCCTAGAAACCAAACATTTTCAGCTGTTTTCCTCTCTCTTTCTGTAACTCATACTTTATCAGTACCTGTTCAACTCTTTCACACATTATATATTTGCATAAATTATAACAAATACAAATATATTTCATCATATTTTATGGGTATGCTTGTATACATACATACATACATACATACATGCATGCATGCATGCATACATGCCTACATACATACGTACATACATACATACAAATGCAGGCATGCACACATGTGCACGTGTATACACACACGCACACACACACACAAACTTATGTATGTTTTGCAAGATTCTTGATGTGAAATTGTGTGTTGAAACGGATATTGTTATATTTGGCGGGTGGTCATTTTGCCAATAAATACATCATCCATGCCCATACTAAAGGCATAAACATACACACGGATGCAAATGCAGATGTAAATACGGTAAATATTTCATAAAAGACCTGTTCATAACCTCGGTGTGAAATAGTTTTTTTCCATAGGTTTCTTTCAAGTGCATTCAACATATCTCACCTCCAAAGATTTAGCTGCTATTTCTAGCACACTCTGCTACCACATAACAGCTATTTGTAATAAAGGATCCGAAATACTTATTACATGGTAGCAAGAAATAATAGACAAATCTTTCCTTTTCTCAGGATAGAAGCCGTTTACGCGTGATTTTAATGTCACATTCGTTGAAAGCATGTGAAATAACCTGGAAACGAAAAAAACCCATGAAACAAAACTCCATTGCTGGGAAAGTCAGACTTTCCTGGTACGTTGAATTATTAGAGACCCAATGGATCACAGGTAGTCTAGTGTATGTATATATATATATATATATATATATATATATATATATATATATATATATATGCTTATGTATATGAATATTTATGTGTGTGTGTGTGTGTGTGTGTACTTATAAAACTTCTAGTTTTCACTAGATTCACTTTGAAGCTTCTGTATTCAAGGCTTTGCGTCCATATTTGGAAATCATTCTGACATCTTCAACAGATTCAACTATGAGAAATAGGTTATCAGTGCAAAGGAGTTCCCAAGGAGAACCGGTCTTAAACCACTTCTCTTATGACATGGACAACAATAAACAGGAGGGAGCATATTTGCACTCACATGCACACTCACACAAGCACACACACACACACACACGTGTGTGTGTGTGTATTTATAGATACACACACACACATACATACATACATACATACATACATACATACATACATATATACATACATACGTGGCGTAGCTGTGTGGTAAGTAGTTTGCTTCCCAACCACATGGTTCTAGATTCAGTCCCACTGCGTGACACCCTGGGCAAGTGTCTTCTACTATAGCTTCAGTCCAACCAAAGCCTAGTGAGTGGATTTGGTAGACGGAAACTGAAAGAAGCCCATCATATATATGTATATATGCGTATATCTGTGTGTGTGAATGTGTGTGTGTCTTTGTGTCTTGTTTGACCCCCACTACCACTTGACAACCGACATTGGTGTGTTTTGCCCCTATAACTTAGCAGTTCAGCAAAGGGACTAATGCAAAAAGTACTAGGTTTTAAAAAAAGAAAAAAGGTCCTGGGGTTGATTTGCTCAACTAACATCCTTCACAGCAGTGCTCCAGCATGGCTGCAATTGAGTGACTGAAACAAGTTAAAAGTAAAAAAAGTACATACATGGATGTTCTTTTCGACTCTTGGCTCAAGGCCCGAAATTTTGAGGGAGGGTGCCAGTCGATTAGATCGACCCTAGTATGCTTCTGGTACTTAATTTATCGACCCCAAAAGGATGAAAGGCAAAGTCGACGTTAGTGGAATTTGAACTCAGAACGTGAAGAATGACGAAATATCGCTAAGCATTTTGCCCGGCATGCTAACATTTCTGCCAGCTTGCTGCCTGTATGCTGTGTGTGTGCTATTTCTTTACTGCCCACAAGGGACTACACACAGAGGGGACAAACAAGGACAGGCAAACAGATTAACTCAATTATATCGACCCTAGTGCGTAACTAGTACTTATTTAATCGACCCTGAAAGGATGAAAGGCAGAGTCCACCTTGGCGGAATTTGAACTCAGAACATAGTGGCAGACGAAATACCGCTAAGCATTTCGCCCGGCGTGCTAACATTTCTGCCAGCTCGCCTTGTGTGTGTGTGTGTGTGTGTGTGTGTGTGTGTGTGTGTGTGTGTGTGTGTGTGTGTGTGTGTGTGTGTTGTGTGTCTGTGTGTGTGTAATGTATGTGTGTGTGTGAGAAAAGGTTGAATTCTATTTCATTCTTTACTTTATATTTCATTGGTAGCTTACTGGTGTAAGAATTTTGCAAATATGAAAATCCTATAAGTATAAGGTGTGTTATGAGAATTTATAGAACAAGTATCCTATAGAAACTCAACAAACAGTTAAAGATGAAGAAGAGAAGACGTTAAAAGTATGTTGAGTTTCTATAGGATACTTGTTCTATAAATTCTCATAACACACCTTTATATAGGGCTTTCCTATAAGTAGGTTATCTCCCTTGGTTAGGCGGCGCTCCATGTAGATAATTAAACTTCCGGAGGCTACCCACGCCATTGTTATTGTTTTACGTCTTATCATGGATATAAAGCAGCTTGATGATTCAGCTATCGAAGTACTTACTGTGCCTGAGTTAAAGAAATATTTAAGATTATATGGACAGTATGTTACTGGAAGAAAGGCGGACTTGACTGAAAGGTTGAAAGGAATAAAAATTCTGTCGATGAAGAATGTCAACAAAGTAAATTCATCGGACGATAAGTCTGAAGTATCGGACGATAAGTCTGAAGTATCGGACGATAAGTCTGAAGTATCGGACGATACTTCAGACAGGAATAAGCAGAAGCTTATATCTCCTCTCGGTGAAGTATTACCTGATCTAAAGATCTTTGTAAGTTGCCGAATTTCACAGATAATGACATAATTACCTCGTGCTACGGATGAAAGCAAAGCAACAGTTAAGGAGTGGCATATTTTATCACGACAGACACGTACACAGCATCGAATACCACAATGTGAGTGAAAGCTGCTCTCACTGTATTGTCCGGTGTCTGGTAATCCCTTTGATACCGACATCAAACCAAAAAAAAGAATCCTGACCACAGAGTGTGGGTAATTATGTCAAATGTCACTGGCAATGTGCATTCAGCTGATTGCAACTGTTAAAGCAAGTCACTGAGCATGCGTACATGTCATACGGGAGAGTTCCAATCAGGGGTGGATAACACCTTATAGGAAAGCCCTATATATATATATATATATATATATATATATATATATATATATATATATATATATATATACATATATATATACACTCTTTTACTCTTTTACTTATTTCAGTCATTTGAGTGTGGCCATGCTGGAGCACCGCCTTTAGTCGAGCAAATCAACTCCAGGACTTATTCTTTGTAAACCTAGTGCTTATTCTATCGGTCTCTTTTGCCGAACCACTAAGTTCCGGGGATGTAAACACACCAGCATCGGTTGTCAAGCGATGTTGGGAGGGGGGACAAACACAGACACACAAACATACACACACACACACACATATATGCATATATACAACGGGCTTCTTTCAGTTTTCATCTACCAAATCCACTCACAAAGCTTTGGTCGGCCCGAGGCTATAGTTGAAGACACTTGCCTAAGGTGTCACACAATGGGACTGAACCTGGAACCATGTGGTTGGTAAGCAAACTACTTACCACACAGCCATTCCTATGCCTATATATATTATTTACATTATTTACATTATTTACATTTGATGGATATTTGTCCTCATCTTGTTTGTTGTTAACACAATGTTTCAGCTGATATACTCTCCAGCCTTCATCAGGTGTCTTGGGGAAATTTCTTATTCCTAAGGTATTTTTTTATGATGTTGTTGTTATTATTATCATTATTATTATTATTATTATTATGGTCAGTGCCTGGAATTGAACTCGGAATCTTGGGTTTAGTAGCCCATGCTCTTAACCACTACGCCATATGCCCGTGGGCATATGTAAGTATATGAGGGGTTGCTGAAAAGTTCCTGGGCTTGAGTAAAAAAATCTGCAGGAGGATCATTTAATTATAATTTTATTCAACATATTCTCTTCTCAGATTCATACACGTATTGCAGCAGCCCGTCACTTTTTCTAAGACCTGTAAAAGAACTCACAAGGTAGGGCTTACAACCAAGCCTTTCATGATAACCTTAACCCTTCAGCATTTAAATTTCTTTGACAACTTTATTGCTTATTTATTCAGATCGTTTTGATATAAACAAGTATTATTATCTTGTAGCTTCAATATCACAATGATATGATTGTATAAATTTGTTTATGCATTTATTATATCAGATATAAAGCAACAAATACAGTCATCACTAAAGTGACAGAGGGTATTAGTGAGCAGCAGTAAGAGTCAAAACAACTCTTAGCCACATGAGAGCACTTTTCTAATGACTGACATGGGAGACATATAATATATCATCATCATCATCATCATTGTTTAACGTCCGCTTTCCATGCTAGCATGGGTTGGACGATTTGACTGAGGACTGGCGAACAAGATGGCTGCACCAGGCTCCAATCTGATCTTGCAGAGTTTTTACAGCCGGATGCCTTTCCTAACACCAACCACTCTGAGAGTGTAGTGGGTGCTTTTACGTGCCACCTGCACGAGGGCCAGTCAGGCGGTACTAGCAACGGCCACGCTCAAATGGTGTTTTTATGTGCCACCTACGCAAGAGTCAGTCCAGCGGCACTGGCAACGACCTCGTTTGAATGTTTTGTTCATGTGCCACCGGCACAAGTTCCAGTAAGGCGACGCTGGTAACAATCACATTCAAATGGTGCTTTTTACATGCCACCGACACAGAAGCCAGACCGCTGCTCTGGCAGTGATCCCGCTCGGATGGTGCTGTTAGTGCGCCACTGGCATGGGTGCCAGTCATCGAATTTGGTTCAGTTTCGATTTCACTTGCCCCAACAGGTCTTCACAAGCAGAATTTAGTATCCAATGAAGGAAGGTTGGCATGGGTGCCAGTCGTTGAATTTGGTTCGATTTCAATTTCACTTGCCTCAACAGACACACACACACATGTGAATTGGTATATGAGTATGTATGTTTGTGTGTGCATAATGTACTCTTCTGTTGATGGTGCAGAAGGAGCATCCAGTTTTCAACTCAAGGATCTATTTATTGAATTAACTTGTAATTCTACAGACTTGTGTTTCACATAGCCTTAATATTTCAGGATGAAATAATGTATGACAATGCAGAACCTATGAATTGGTAGACACAGGATTACAGACCTGTGTCTACCAGACAAGCTTCTCAAAGTTGCTGAAAGTGTGTATACATACATATATGATGGAAGTCAATTCATGGTCAACTAAGACCACTTCCTAAACTTAGTAAGTCCTTGTAAACATTTCTAAGGGTCCAAAAACTTCTTGTGCTTAAATTTGCTTTGAGCGGATAAAGCCTTGCACATCATTGAACCCACTTTTCAGTGAATCAGCTTTAAAACCAATGGCAACAACAGTTTGAGTTAATCAGAAACCAACTGCACTTTCAGTTTTTATACAAGTTTACCTACTTCTTGAAGGAAGTTCAAATGAGAACGAGAGGTCCTTCACTCCAAGTGGCTCATATGCTTCTGAGATGGTGGGTATAACTTAAAGGAACAGGAAAACAAAACCAAAGCAGGACAAGCTTATCAGATCATTTAAAATATATTAATTAATGTTTTAATTAATGTAGAAGTGAATCAAAGTAACAAAAAGTAAAAGTAAGCATAAATCAATTCACCTCTAATTAAAACATTAATTCCCCTCCGTAATTAATAAAAATATTTTAAATGGTCTGATAAGCTTGTCGGCCGTTGCCAGTACTGCCTGACTGGTCTTTGTAGGATTTTCGAGCGAGATTGTTGCCAGTGCCCCTGGACTGGCTCTTGTGCGGGTGGCACATAAAATACACCATTTTGAGCGTGGCCGTTGCCAGTACCGCCTGACTGGCCTTCGTGCAGGTGACACGTAAAAGCACCTACTACACTCTCTGAGTGGTTAGCGTTAGGAAGGGCATCCAGCTGTAGAAACTCTGC
The DNA here is from genome assembly GCF_046866305.1 of Octopus bimaculoides. NCBI lineage: Eukaryota > Metazoa > Mollusca > Cephalopoda > Octopoda > Octopodidae > Octopus > Octopus bimaculoides. The sequence continues at coordinate 135,760,387 of NC_142929.1, forward strand.
CAAATCAGATTGGAGCCTGGTGTTGCCATCCGGTTTCACCAGTCCTTAGTCAAATCGTCCAAACCATGCTAGCATGGAAAGCAGACGTTAAACGATGATGATGATGTTGATATATATATATATATATATATATATATATATATATATATATATATATATCATCAACATCATCATCAACATAATCGTTTAATGTCCACCTTCCACGATGGCATGGGTTGGATGGTTTGACAGGAGCTTGCTAAGCAGGACCCTACACCAGACTTCCATGTCTGCTTTGGCACAGTTTTTACAGTTGGATGCCTTTCCTGACTCCAACCACCCATAGACGTGGTTATTGGGTAAAAAGTTTACTTCCCAATTTCATAGTTTGAGTTCAATCCGCTATGTGTCATCTTGGGTAAGTGTCTTCAACAGTAGTTTTAGGTTGACCAAAGACACATAGAAGATGGAACTTTGAACTATTTAAAATTTAGTTTAAAATGAAGATTGTGTGTGTGTGTGTGTGTGTCTGTGTTACTGTCTCCTTGTCTTGACATTGTGTGATAGTTGTAAAAGAATGTCATTGCCATGCAAGTGATGTGTTTCATTTCCAATCTTCCATGAAAACATGTCTGGTCATGGGGATATATTACCTTACTCAGAAACAGGTGAGGGTTAATGACAGGAAAGGCATCTAGCCATAAAAAAAATCTATCTCCAACAAATTCTGTCTCAATCATGCTGACATGAAAAAGTTGACTTTAAAACAATGATAATGATATATATATATATACATACATACATACATACATATATATATATATATATATATATATATATATGTGTGTGTGTGTGTGCGTGTGCATGTGTGTGTTGTATGTGTGCATATGTATGTGTGCATGTGTGTGTTGTATGTGTGCATGTGTATGTGTGCGTGTGTGTGTGTGCATGTGTGTACAGAGATATATAAACAGTGTAGAAGTTTGACAGGCAGACTATGGACCATATTTATACTTCAAAGGTCTGGCTTTGTTACATTGTGTGATACTGATTCTATTTAAAACATCACTTTGGACACATGATACACGGTACACATGGCTGACAAATTCTCAGCCTCTCCACATAATAATTCAGTGAAGATCATTCACAATAGCTGAGTCCATCACACACATGCACATGTGCATACACACACATGCACATGTGCATACACACACACAAACACAGACATACACAAATATACATACATACAAACATACATACATACATACATATATGCATGCAATTATATATATATATATATATATATATTTTGATCATATCAAAGGAGTTTAAGACCAGTTCTTCCTGGGAACTCCTTTGCGCTGATGGCCTAGTTCTCATAGTTGAATCTCTTGATTTATAAATAATTTCAAAATAGGGAAGCAAAGGCAAGAGTACAGAGGTCTCAAAGTTAATACATGTACTTATTTTTAAGCCTTTGCTCCCTATGGAGCTGTTATTGCATCTAGGCTGTCTTTTCAGGATACTCCCTTAGTATGGGAAACACCATATGTTTCCCCAAGGGAAGGCCTTCCTCTCCCAGCTTTTGTTGATTTTAGATTGTCGTTGATGCTTTCTAGGTAGGGGTGTTAGCCTGACACAAACACATTTTTACCTCTGGGAAAAGGTGGTCAATATTAATCTGGCTTCTACTCTTTGGCCTGTCCAGTGTGGAAGGCCCTACCACATAAGATCATCATCATTATCATTGTTTAATGTCCAGCTGCTCTTCTCACATGGGTTGGATGTTTCGACAGAATCTGAGAGCCTGGAAGACTGTGCTTGGCTTGAATGTCTACTTTAGCAAGATTTTTATGACTGGATACCATTCTTAGAGTATGTGGAGGTGGATGGCTTAGTGGTTAGAGTGTTGGACTCATGATCATAAGGATGTGATTTCAATTCCTGGAGTTGCTCCATCCACTCAGATGGTAAAAAAACGAGTAATCCTGCAATGGACCAGCGTCCTGTCCAGGGAGGAATTTAGGATCTAGTGTGTTTTTTCATTTGCAAAATGTGCATTTTTTTTAAAAGGAAGTAAAAAATTTGAAAATCAGCAATAATAATGTAGTTTTCCAGTTTCATTGTTATAAAGGTATGATGTTGTGGAGAAAAAAAAATTGGAGGAAAGAGTTACAGAGGTTTAAAGATTGGAAAAACTCTGTGTTTTTAGCCAATAGTGAGACAGAATCTCATAGTGTGAAGAACCAAGTGTGAAAAATCAACATAGACAACAGCAGCACAGACAACAGTGAACCACAACACAGCGTGCCCACTACTGGGGCACTGCACACATCCTACGCAAAACACTTTTAATACAGTGACCATAAGAGCATCACAGCAAACCACAGCACATATCCAAGGCACACAGAGCTGCGCTCGGTAGTGAAGTGAAAGCACGTTATAAAAATAAAACTACTGAATAATAATAATAATAATAATGATAATAATAATAATAATAATAATAATAATAATAATAGACCAGACTGGGATATGCCAATACACACAGATAGAGAAATCAAGGCTTATAGACCAGATATAGTTGCCAAAGAACACCAAAAAAAAAAAACGCCTTCTAATCGATGTATCAATACAAACAGATGACAATGTATCTCTAAAAGAAATGGAGAAACTCTCAAAATACAAAGATCTGGAAATATGGGTAACCTGAATGTGGAGCCTAAAACCAGAAACAATCCCTATGATAATAGGTGCATTAGATATGATTAAAAAACACTCAGACAAATACATAGCCAAAACACCAGGACTTATGAATGTATATAACATACAGAAAATAGCACTACTAGGTACCATGCTCATCCTGTGTAAAGCTCTTTCAATACAGTGAAAATAAGAGCACCGCAACAAAACACAGCACATACCCAAGGCACTCAGAGCTTCACTCAGTAGTGCAGTGAAAGCACAAGATGAAAATAAGACAACTGAATAATAGTAATAATGGTTTCAAGTTTTGGCACAAAGCCAGCAATTTTGAGGGAGGAGATAAGTTGACTGCATTCAACTGGTACTTATTGACCTCTTAAAGATGAAAGGCAAAGTCAACCTAAACAGAATTTGAACTCAGATCACAACAATGGACGAAATGCCACTATGGATTTCGCCTGGCTTGCTAATGATTCACCTTTTTTGAAATTTTGTATGAGAGGGCAAGTCAGTTATATTGACCCCAGTACTTGACTGGTACTTTATTTCATCAACCCTGAAAGGATGAAAGGCAAAGTCAACCTCAGTGGAAAATGAACTCAAACAACTAATAAAGTAAGTTAGAAAACACTGACTTACAAAAGCTGGAGCTATAATTTATTTACAAATACCATAGAAAATGATCAATGCTTACAGAGGTAACAGGTATTATTATATGATTCAAAGGTGGCAAACTGGCAGAAATGTTAGCACACTGGGTGAAATGCTTAGCAGTATTTCATCTGTCTTTACGTTCTGAGTTCAACTTTGCCTTTCATCCTATCGGGGTTGATAAATTAAGTACCAGTTGCGTACCGGGGTCGATCTACACCAGGCTCCAATCTGATCTGGCAGAGTTTCTACAGCTGGATGCTCTTCCTAACGCCAATCCCTCCAAGAGTGTAGTGGGTGCTTTTACATGCTACCGGCACAAAGGCCAGTCAGGCGGTACTGGCAATGGCCACACTCATATATGTTAAGTAGCACATGTTTAGGGAAATAATTTTCTCTCTAAGATTCAAACAATACTGGGAATTCACACACAGGTTAACCCTTTAGCATTCAGATTACTTTATCAAATGAAATGCTTATTAATTCACAATATTTAGAATTAATCATACACAATTTCATAGCTTCAAGATGTCAATGATGTGATTATTTATTTTTAGAATGATATTGTAGGGTTGGTGTGAGATCCCAAATCTGGCTTGTTTGAACATAGATAGAGGAAATAGAAGATTTTGGCTGGATTAAATACTGAATGGTCAAATCAATATATGGTTTCTACTTAAGATTCTTATTGACAAAGATTTCTGGCAATTTTAAATAATCAGCATTTTCTTTTATGCTATTGTGAAATTCAAACTTTCTCATTGAGCTCAAAGGCGTGTGTTTTATCATAAAGATGACTAAGCATATGAATTTCAATTTTGAGATATGAGAAAGAAAGCTTATTTCCTGTTTAAAAGTTCATTATTTATACTTTTTGCATTTGCTTTATTTAGTTCTAAAAGCATAGCAGAATTAATCAGTGATGTGTTTATATTATTGCTATTATTACTGAGCTGGCAGAATCATTAGCATGTCAGGCGAAACGCTTAGCAATATTTCGTCTGCCACTACATTCTGACTTCAAATTCTGTCGAGGTCAACTTTGCCTTTCATCCTTTTGGGGTCAATAAATTAAGTACCAGTTGAATATGGAGGTCAATGTAGTCGACACATCCCCTCCCCCAAAATGGTTGCACTTGTGGTAAAATTTGAAGCCATTACTAAAATTTGAAGCCATGACTGTTCATGGCTTTGGTATGATTTGATAAGCTTTCTCCATACTGATGAGTTTTTGCTGGTGTTTGCCTTTTATTATGATCAATTCCTTTCCTTCATTTTCCTTTTAGCAGTATCTTTGAATCACAATTGTCCACAGTTCCTTTTCCCCTTTCATTATTTGGAGTAAAGGAGTTGTCTGCTGTTGTCTATCCTATGTTTGTGTCCCAACCAATGTAAACTTTTTAGTTGAATGTTGGTTATACATCTTTAGATGTATACCTGACTTTCCTACTATAAAATTATAGAAATATAACGGAACGCTGAACTCCAGACTATCAACTTAAACAACACTTTATTCAGGTGGTAAATATATACATCTTTAATTCTTGTTGTTACAGCTTCCGTGTGTATGTATGAGCATAGTTGTTGGGACGTTGTTCTGTAGTTGTAAGCGAGCTGTCGAGTGTAAGTCCGAAAGATGTAGAGAGACAGCTTAACACGTAAAGAGACTGTCTCCAGGTTGGAGTATTAGAGACACTCTTGACACGTCCGTGCTCATGGTCGGCCGACCACAAAAGAGAAAGATTAAAGCGGGAACGCTTGCTTGTTTAATTCCACGCATGCGTGAGACTACGCATGCGCACGGCGTTACTACAGAGCTCCCTTGCCAGTGCGAGAAACGCACGATAAATGAAATCTGTTAGAACGCCTGAGGCAGGATGGCCACTGAAAAACCACCCACAAGATGTGGTACAAACACACACAAAGAAAATTCAAAGAAATGAAATGTACACTTGTGAAATACATGCATGTAACGTATAAATGAAATGACAATGACAAAACAACCGTGATGACAACTGTCCAGGAAACTGGAATCACGCGATGTAAAAGTCTGAGTGTTTGTTTTCCCTGAAAGGAAAGAAAATGTATGAGTGCACAAGTGTGTGTGTGAGAAAAAAAACACAGAACAAGTGAAAGTGTCTGTAGTATAGACTGCGAAAAGTCCCAAAACACCGAGATAGAGTACATTGATGAACACGTCGGCGCAGGAACTGCTATAGCTGTGTTCTGTATGTGTGGTGGTAATGATCTGTTGAAACTGGGCGACGTCGGGGGGAATGCTTGTAGTTGGTAGTAGTAATTGTTGTCGTCACGGTGGTAATCTTGGTTGGCGCACGACGCTGGTGGCGAAAAGGCTGTTTGGTGATGAGTGTTTGAAGAGGTACGCTTTTACAGAACGATCGACAGACAAATCTCTGTATGACCATTAGCGAAAACCTCGAAGAAAAATTTTCTTACCCCAAGATGAAAAAACGACCGTGCGAACTCAAAAAGGAGAAATGGTGACGAATGGAATAACAGAGGACTCCTTTTATTTAAACGTGTCACACGGTCGAAACCAAAATATATATCAAAGATGATATACAAGTAATTACGTTATACTACGAACATTAGTGAATTCGTAAATACCAGTAATGAGACGATAGAAAAAAAAAAACAACCGTATGAAATGAATAACAAGAGTTATTGTGTGGCATAAAATATGTATGTATATGTGAGAGTGTGAATGCGACATATAAGAACATAATAAAAAGCAGGCCGTAATTCCTGTCTGTTTTTCGTGAGTGGAAAAATCCACTCTAACAGAGGCGAGAATAAAAACCACTCTTGTTGAGTCGTGTTGACTATGGTTGGAGATGTTGGTAATACGTAGTTCGGTCTCCATGGCTGTATTTGTTCTTTAGTCGGGTTCACCAGTTATAAGTTGGTAGTCCAGAATTCATGCTGCGTTTTTTCTTCGTCGGGGTCACCACTTTAGTAGAAAGTGGGTTATACATCTTTAGATGTATACCTGACTTTCCTACTATAAAATTATAGAAATATAACGGAACGCTGAACTCCAGACTATCAACTTAAACAACACTTTATTCAGGTGGTAAATATATACATCTTTAATTCTTGTTGTTACAGCTTCTGTGTGTATGTATGAGCATAGTTGTTGGGACGTTGTTCTGTAGTTGTAAGCGAGCTGTCGAGTGTAAGTCCGAAAGATGTAGAGAGACAGCTTAACACGTAAAGAGACTGTCTCCAGGTTGGAGTATTAGAGACACTCTTGACACGTCCGTGCTCATGGTCGGCCGACCACAAAAGAGAAAGATTAAAGCGGGAACGCTTGCTTGTTTAATTCCACGCATGCGTGAGACTACGCATGCGCACGGCGTTACTACAACTTCAATCAATGAGGATATCCATCATAGCAAGCAGACCAGCATGCTAGTGGATCTCTTCATTTCTAATTTTGTCAAACAGTGATGTTCATATTCTCTCAAGGCTGTCTCATTGTGTATGCATGTAACTTGTCGACTTGAGCTTTATAGACTGTTCAGCACTATGCAGCAGAGAAGAAAGCATTGTAGCACGGTGCATGGTATACTCTACATTTGATCTGTGTCATATATATATATAGAATAAAATCAAATAATTTTGAGGTCATGGACATGTAGCTTATATAACTATTAAACAAAAGGATCCTAGAATGTATTCTTTGAGAACATTAGTGTTGGGAAGTAGATGAGGGGATATTTTACAGTTATATACCAGAAATTGATACCAGTTAGGGATGTAAAAGTAGAAAATTTGATGAGTCTGATGTTTTTTTCTGTAATCAGGCAGATTAGTGCTAAAGTTAGCTTTATTTCTCCTTTGCCATACTACTAAGTTACTGGGATGTAAACAAACCAACACTGGTTGTCAAGGTGGAGGTGATAAAAGCAAACAAAAAGTCATGCACAACACACACACACACACACATATACATTCATCCGTCTGTATGTATATACATATATGCATATCAACATTTGTACATACATGCATACATCTATACATACATACATACATACATACATATGTACGTACGTACATACATACATACGTATGTACGTACGTACATACATACATACATACATATATACATACATGCATGCATGCAGTTACAAAGTGCACTTCTTAACCACATAACAATGCCTGCATCTAATGGTGATTATTTAATTTCATTTGAATTGTCACAGTTTTTATTTGTTCCGACTTATCAAATTTTAAAAAAACCAAAAAACATTGTGAAATAAATCATGTGACCAACAAAATATTTGAGTGAAATTCCTAAAATAAGCAATTTAATAGACTGGAAATTTTATAAGAAAATCAGTTAGTAACAATATTTTGAGAACACAAACTATTATTCATTAAATGTAACAGTAATCAGTCACAAATTCATTGTTCTCAATCTGAAGTTGATCGCTGTCAAAATCACCCGTGCATACAAGCTCACTACCTTCTCACTTTATATTTTCATTAAATAATTATGAAGCAATTCATGCATACCTTGTGGATCATATGGTGGACAACAAAAATTACTTTGAGCTACTGCTTTCTCTTTTCTCCTTTTCTTTTTTCAGAATGTTAGTTGTGATTTCACAAATGTATCATTCAGAATGAGAGCATTTAAGCTTCAGGTCCTCAACATTAAAACTGTTCTTAATATAGAAAATTAGGCTACCATGTTTGTTTTGGTTTCTAACAGCTTGACTGTGGGAAACAGCTATAGCTGTCTATTTTTAGATTATTATCCTCAAAATCTTCAGGTATGTAGCATTCCAGAGAGTACATTAAAATTTATTTTAAAACAAAAAATTGATGTGTGTGTGTGTGTGTGTGTGTGTGTGTGTGTGTGTGTGTGTGTGTGTGTGTGTGTGTGTGTGTGTGTGTGTGTGTGTGTGTGTGTGTGTGTGTGTGTGTGTGTGTGTGTGTGTGTGTGTGTGTGTGTGTGTGTGTGTGTGTGTGTGTGTGTGTGTGTGTGTGTGTGTGTGTGTGTTGCTCAATACCACACAGATGAGAAAGCAATGCTCAATACATTAAAATTGAAGCTGAGGGTTTGTCTCAGGACTTGAGTTTCATATTACTGCAACCCTCAGGTAAAACAATCCTCTGAGTTTTACCTGAAGATCACAGTGGCATGAAACTTAAGTTGCAAGACAAACTTTCTGCTTAATTACATATATGTATATATATTTCGCTTTTATATTATACTATGGAAGACAGCAGGGAATATGATTTTTGTATGACTTAATGGATTGGTCACTGTTTATTTATTGGTTGTAATTTACTTATTGAATTTATTTACTGATATGGTTGAACATAGGGTAAATGTGTTTAAAAGTTGTGGTTTCTTTGATACGTTTGTTCCCAAACAACACTTATTTTAGTGCTGTTGACACCACCAGATTGAATGGTATTGCCCAGGTGTCGAAACCATAATGATATCCATGGGGCAGCTGATGATGAAAGATTGTTGGATTGTTGGTTTGGCTAATTTTGTATATGTGGAACAGTATTAGAACACATCCTTTTGATTATCATCATCATCATCATCATCATCATCATCATCATCATCGTTTAACGTCCGCTTTCCATGCTAGCATGGGTTGGATGATTTGACTGAGGACTGGCAAGCCAGAAGGCTGCACCAGGTTCCAATCTGATCTGGCAGAGTTTTTACAGCTCAAAGCCCTTCCTAACATCAACCACTCCGAGAGTGTAGTGGGTGCTTTTACGTGCCACAAGCACGAGGGCCAGTCACATGGTACTGGCAATGGCCACACTCAAAAAGGTGTTTTTTACGTGCCACCTGCACGGAAGCCAGTCCAGCGGCACTGGCAACGACCTCGCTCAAATGATTTTCTAATGTGCCACCAGCACAAGTGCCAGAAGGCGACCCTGGTCACCCAGGGATCTAAGTGTAGGAAGTTTGTAAGCTTCAAGCAGTCCATGGTAAGTACAAGAAACAACGTTCAAGAACAATGATAATTTCTTAATGTCAAAGGTTGTAAGCTTTTCTCAAATCGAAGTTTGATAAGCTGAAAAAACTTTTTATACCACAAGGTTAGCAACTTGAGTTGCCATGATCACGAATAAAAATCCAAGTTGAAGGAGTGGAACAGGTAAAATCGAGGCTACATATGTTTCCTAGGTAGCAGATCCTCTGATGAAATAATTACTCATTGAGGGGTGTTAAGCTAGGTTCTAACCAGGTCAAAGATACTTAATTATATGAAGGTTACATTATCATGAAGGAATCCCAAGTTAACTCACTGAAGACATCTTCATATAATTAAAGTATCTTTGGCCTGCTGAGTGGATATCTGAGAACCCCTCATTGAGTATTACTTCAAAGGATTTGCTTGCTAGGAAACATATGTAGCCTGAATTTCACCTGCTCCACTCCCTCAATTTGGATTTATATATATATATATATATATATATATATATATATATATATATATATATATATAACCATTTAAGCATGGTTGATGTCAGTACCGCCTGACTGGCCTTCGTGCCAGTGGCACGTAAAATGCACCCACTGCACTCTCAGAGTGGTTGGCATTAGAAAGGGCATCCAGCTGTAGAAACTTTGCCTGATGCAGCCTCCTGGCTTGTCAGTCCTCAGTCAAATCGTCCAACCCATGCCAGCATGGAAAACAGACGTTAAACGATGATGATGATGATGATGATGATTTATACACATATATATATATATATATATATATATATATATATCCTCGTGATACCGCAATTTATTTTTAAAGGTGGTGCTCCAACATGGCCGCAGTCTAATGACTGAAACAAATAAAAAAATATATAAATATATATATACACTATGAGGATATTTAAACCTCTTATAGGGGATAGTTTTATCCAAGACACCCTGGTTTGATATGTTTTATTTTGAAGAGATATTTCTGTTGGGGTACTTCAATTGATCAAAATGTAAACTTTGTAATGTCCATTTTGCTCTGAATATCCTACACCCAGGGCTCTCAAAATGTAAACTTATATCATAATATATGTTTTGTAATTTAAATTGGGTGTGAAATGAAATAATTGTAGGCAATATTAAATAATAAATTAATTTATATCCATTGAATTTCTCCATTTTAAAACTTATTAACACTCTGTTTAACCCCAAATGTAAAACCAATTGGTAAGATCAGCCATGATGGATATATAATACTGTGCACCTGGATTAATATACTCACTCTACTGACAGATGTACAAATCCATATTTTCCTGACTCAAGGACTCTTAGATGGTTAACACACACACACACACATGCACACACACATGAGTATGTACATGTACTTATGTATGTATATATGTATGTATGTAGGTATGTATGTACATATGTATCTATGTACATATGTATCTATGTACATATGTATGTATGCACAAGGTATCCCAAGAAAAATGTATCTATTCTTTAACCCCTGATAGCTCATTTAATTTTCAAGTTTTCGTTTCTTATAGATGAAACTTATTAGAAATAATGAAGGGAGCCAAACTAAATTTGAATAAAGGAAATTTATCTCAAAGCTTTATTGGAAGTTTGAAAATGTAGTCAAAAGTGCAAGTACACTTCAGGGAGTTTTAAACAGATCCACCAACACCACTCACATCAGAGATAAGTTTAAAACAGATAGAACTGTTCAGAATGTCCACAAGAGACATTCCAGAACACCATGTTACATTGACAAACCTCACAAAGCAAGAAAGGGCACTAGAAATGTATTGCCAGTGTTCAAGAAAATGTGTGACAAGTAAGTCATAAGATAGGGATTTCAAAATTAAGCACCCATTGAATTTTGAAAAGCTGTTATTGGAAAAATTACACTCCAAGAACAAGCTGAGTTTTCAATGATGATGATCCAGACTGAAGAGTGTAATTTTGAGGGGTGTACTAGGCAAGATGTATTGAAGAGATGTGTAGAAGATGCATTATTTCCAACAAATACGGCTACATTTAAATTAAATGGCTAGATTAACTGTCACAATTGCACCTACCATAGACCTGACACTCTACATATATTGGAGGAGGAACATCATGTTAATTTACCAGGACTTAGAGTATGGTGTGACTTATAACCAAAAGGATTAATTGGACTGCTCTTTTTCAGCAGTTTTGTGACCGTTTCCATTTACATGAATTTGCTGAAACCACCTGACATGCCGAGGATTCCAGAAGAGTTTGTTGATGTGGAATCTTATATATTCCAGCAAGATGAGGCACCCTTGTAGCATCATAGTAATGTAAGGGCCTACCTTGACAAGTTCATTGGACCTCACAGCACAAAGCTTTTTTATTTGGGGGTACTTAAAAGATAAAATTTACTGTACAAAGTTGGCAACAGTTGACAAATTTTGGTTTGCCATTCAGTGAGGAAAGCTCACAAATACCAAACAAAATGTTTCTTGATGTTTACAATTCCCTTGCTTTGTGATATCAGCTGTACCTGGAGCAGAATGGACATCAATTTGAAACAGGCAATAATAATAGAAATTAAATTCTGTCTGTAGATTCAATTAAATTTTGAAAATGAAATGCATTTGATAAACATTGACTTTATGAATATACATTTTTGGGGGGAGATTCTGATTACATATTCATTTTTTGCCCAAAGGTTTTTTTTTTTAATCTCAATACCCTATGACTGGTGTAGCAGCATCATAGTCAACTGCTACAAAGGTAAAGGGGACGCTTTAGATACAAATAATTACAGAGGCATCAAGCTGTTAGATCAGGTTATGAAAGTTACAGAGAGGGTCATAGCCCAACTAATTAGGGAGCGAATCAATTTAGATGAGATGCAGTTTGGGTTCGTGCCAGGTAAAAGCACTACTGATGCCTTATTTCTAGTGAGACAGTTGCAAGAGAAATACCTAGCCAAGGATAAACCTCTGTACCTGGCTTTCGTTGACATGGAGAAAGCCTTTGACAGGGTCCCCCGATCCCTTATCTGGTGGTCAATGAGGAAACTTGGGATAGAAGAATGGCTAGTGAGAGCTGTGCGAGCCATGTACAGAGATGCGGCCAGTAAGGTGAGGGTTGGAAATGAGTACAGCAATGAATTCCGGGTAGAGGTAGGGGTCCACCAAGGTTCCGTCCTCAGCCCCCTATTATTTACCATAGTCCTCCAGGCAATCACAGAGGAGTTCAAGACAGGTTGCCCCTGGGAGCTCCTCTATGCTGATGACCTTGCCCTAATTGCGGAGTCACTATCAGAACTAGAGGAGAAGTTTCAGGTGTGGAAGCAAGGTCTAGAATTGAAGGGCCTTAGAGTCAACCTAGCTAAAACCAAAATCCTAATAAGTAGGAAGGTAGATAAAACACAAACCCCTTCAGGTAGATGGCCCTGCTCAGTATGTAGAAAAGGAGTAGGTAGTAACTCTATAAGATGTACCCGGTGCAAGCTATGGACACATAAGAGGTGCAGCAACATCAAAGGCAGGTTAACTAGCAAGTTAGTTTTTGTTTGTGGCAGATGTTCAGGTGCAATAAAGACTGCAAACAAACAGGAAACAACTTCTATCTCATTCCAGGGTGAAAAACTAGAGGTAGTCGATAGCTTCCGCTATCTGGGCGACCAAGTTAGTAGTGGGGGTGGGTGCGCTGAAAGTGTAGCTGCTAGAATAAGAATAGCCTGGGCAAAGTTTAGAGAGCTCTTACCCCTGCTGGCGACAAAGGGACTCTCACTCAGAGTAAAAGGCAGACTGTATGACGCATGCGTACGAACAACCATGCTACATGGCAGTGAAACATGGGCTGTAACTGCTGAGGACATACGTAAGCTCGCAAGGAATGAAGCCAGTATGCTCCGTTGGATGTGTAATGTCAATGTGAATACCCGTCAGAGTGTAAGTATCTTGAGAGAAAAGCTGAACATTAGAAGCATCAGTTGTGGCGTGCAAGAGAGACGATTGCGCTGGTATGGACATGTGGTGAGAATGGAGGAGGATAGCTGCGTGAAAAAGTGCCACACCCTAACAGTTGAGGGAACCCGTGGAAGAGGTAGGCCCAGGAAGACCTGGGCTGAGGTGGTGAGGCAAGACCTTCGTACATTGGGCCTCACCGAGGCGATGACTACGGACCGAGACCTTTGGAAATGGGCTGTGCGTGAGAAGACCCGGCAAGCCAAGTAAGATCGTTGCCAGTGCCCCTGGACTGGTTCTTGTGCGGGTGGCACATGAGATGCACCATTTTGAGCGTGGCCGTTGCCAGTACCGCCTGACTGGCTCCTGTAGGATTTTCGAGCGAGATCGTTGCCAGTGCCCCTGGACTGGCTTGTGCGGGTGGCACATAAAAGACACCATTTCGAGCGTGGCCGTTTTCGTGCGGGTGACACGTAAAAGCACCCACTACACTCTCTGAGTGGTTGGCGTTAGGAAGGGCATCCAGCTGTAGAAACTCTGCCAAATCAGACTGGAGCCTGGTGTTGCCATCCGGTTTCACCAGTCCTCAGTCAAATCGTCCAACCCATGCTAGCATGGAAAGCGGACGTTAAACGATGATGATGATGATGATGATTTACATGCTGTTATTTATAGCTTTATCTGCTATGAGCTCAACAATTAAAAACAAATTATTTCACATTCTCTCAAAGTTTCTAAATTCTTACACACACACACACACACACACACACACACACACACACACACACACACACACACACACACACACACACACACATGTATGCATGTCTGTATGTATGTATCTATGTATGTATGTACATTGGTGATGAAAATGGAGTCATAATTACTTTCTGACTTACAGCTTTTACAAATTAGTAAGGCTGAAGTTTAGACTGCTTTGTGATTTGAAGAGGAGCTTTCATTATTTTCATGTTGAGAATTAAGAATTTCTGTCAGAGAAGTTTTGCTAAGAACCCCCTAAATATATTTCAGAATTTCACCCTGATGTTTCAAGGACAGTGTGTTATAGTTGTTGTTTTTTAGTGACAGTACTGGAAGGTATGTAACAATTACTTGACTGTTGTTACTATAAACATGCATACATACACACACGGATTTTCTAAAATATTTATCATAGCTATGCCTTTTGTACAGAATATCTCCAGTTTCACCAGTCATGTAGCATATCTACATTCAAATTTAAACATCCTGTCATACAATATAATTTACAGCTGAAAATTTTAGGTGTGTCATGTCACCTAAAGACATTATTATCTAATACGAGTATGCTATATACTAAACTGTCTTTCCTGTCAAATTTAGTTCTACATTACAAGCAAAAATCACAAATAGCTGTGAGCCTGTTCTGCCTTATGACTAGAAGTGTTTAACTACATTGACTGGAAGATCCTTTATAAAACCAGAACTTAATATTAACTGATCAAAAAGATGCTCCATATCTCACTTGAAAATCTTTATCTTTTAAAAAGCCTAAGAACCTTCAGTGACTGTATAAATCCCAAGAGTGAAACTTTCTCATCATGTCCGCATTTTACAAAGTATATTTTAGAAGGAACTAAAGGTAAACCACCAGGTAGACTATAACCCAATCCTCTCATAATAGCTTGCCTATATTTGCTATATTTGTATGTGTTTAATAACGTACGTAATACAGAAACACACACAGTCAGAGAGACGTACACACTCATACACCTACAAACATACACTCAGAGACACATACACACTCATATATGTGATGTCCTCGTCGTTGTGGTATAAAACGTCCTTTACTATCTCATATGTATCGAACGCATGCACACACACACATAAAGTGAAACAATATTATAGTCTTATCACATTAGAATTGAAAGTGAAAGAATAAAAGTGAAACAATATTATATCACACAAGGAAATCAATTTGTAGACTGAAATTACAAACCCCATTTCAGTGCATAAAGCCATAGAAGAAAAGAGGCTATGTGAGCCACTTTAGGATATCTTTTTTCTAACGCATAAATGCTCAGTGGCATGTTTGAATTCTCATTGGTTAGTAATGAAGGCTTATTGGCTGTATCACAATAGTTTTTGATAGAGGAAGAAATTTAAATAGTGTACTTAAATAGATGGAGTGCAAAAAATTTTTAATAAATAAAGTAATGTTCTAGGGAGAACACACAAATAGCATGAAGTCAAAGATATTTATGCACGACTGAGAGAGAGTGAGAGAGAAAGAGAGAAAGAAATAGACAAAGACAATAATGAGAAAATGTTAAAAGCATTTTACAAGAAAGTATTTATGATAGTATTCAGAACGGGACTACAAAAAGTATTATGATTCAATAAAAATCATGTTTGTTTGGTAGTATATATATACACAGAAGGCAGGATCATTAGCACGCTGGGTGAAATGCTTAGCGATATTTCGTCTGCCATTACGCTCTGAGTTCAAATTCTGTCAAGGTTGACTTTGCCTTTCTTCCTTTCGGGGTCAATTAAATAAGTACCAGTTACACACAGTTGCCTTCTCCTGGTGATGATGTTTCTTGTGCCTTTCCTGTTAAAGGGTGTGAGTAAGTGTTTCAAGCACCCTCTCATGGTACCATAAAGACTATAGTTGTCATTCACAAGTGAGCATGACCTGATAGCATGTACTATGGCTTTGCAATAAAACTTCTTGCCTAAGACAAAACAATGCATCAACTGGTCCAGAAATCACATCCATAACATTATGATAGCAAGTCCAACATCTGCATTGAGAATATAATGCAAGGAGCTTTATTGGACTTTCAGATCTATCAGTGGAAGGCCACTCTGCAAGTTTTATTTGTAAATGAAATCAATCTGAAAGATTGTAATGAAGGAGAATTTCAAAGCTTAATCTCCGGACTAGACAAAAAAATGTTAATCATCTTCATAATGGAGGTTGAAAAAAGTAAGATCATATGAACAGTGTTAATAAATAGCATTGCGTTCAGTTACAGAAGGCTGGAAGTGGGGAATAGCATCAAATAATCTGGATCTATTCTACCCCTTGATGGGGCTTTAAACAAATTACTACAAACAAGACATTTTTTTTTTTTTTTACTTGAAGGGTCTGGAGGAAAAGGTAATGCCCATGGCCTTCACACATCCTCTGAGACTGGTGAGAGTCGCATCTTTAAACTGGTGCAAATCAACACTTGCAGGAAAAAATATGAGTAGGGAAGGAATTCCAGAAGGTCAATATTCAGGGTACAAATTTTTAGGTTTATTTATATTGTTGATCCATTACATTCTTTCAATACCAATACAAAAATAACCTGAATATAAACCAATGAATATCTTATCTCTAAATTCATCATCATCGACGTTATCATCATTATCATCATCATTAATGCTCACTTACCCTTATTTTCATGGATCAGACAGAATTTATTGGGGCAGATATTTTCTACAACCAGTTGCCCTTCCTGTCACCAGCCCTCACCTGTTTCCCAGCAAATTATTATTTCTTCATGGCCAGACATGTTTCCACAGGATATTGGAAATAAATGACACTACATGAATAACAGTGACACTTATTTGCAATTATCATGCAATTTCAAAGGTATCACACAGTGGGACTGAACTCAGAACCATGTGATTGGGAAACAAACTTCACAAGCAAATTACACAGCCACAATTCTTTCTGTTAGAATCATTAACTTTTTAGCTTTCAGATTTCTTTGTCAAATGTAATGCTTATTTATTCAAATTGTTTTAAATTAATCATGCATTGTCTTGTAGCTTCAATGATGTGTTTGTATACTTTTAGAATGACACAGCAGGGTAGGTGTGAGAGATTGGATCTGGTAAGTTTTAACAGAAAACAGGTAGAATATTTGTGCCAAATATGGCCTGATTAAATGCTAAAGGGTTAAGGATAATAGAGTGATATCTTTCCTAAGATGGTTGAAATAAACATCAGAGATACTTTACCCCCGACAAAAACTACAGAAGCTACTCACAGCTATTGCAAGCTCTTCTGGTGGTGACTAAAGACATTGTAAAGCTGGAAACTCTTCAGTATCATCAGCAGGAATTTCAGGGTTACAAGGATTTCAACTCCTACCTTGCACATTTCATCTGAGTGAGGCTATGAGGACTGAATTAGTCATCACCAGTGGAAGGGTTCTATATGTATTCTTATGCTACTCGTAGCAATTTTGAGCTGGTTTCAGGTACCGTGCTTGTTTCCTTGGTAGCTTTCTTTAAATTGAATAGGAGCACTGACCCAGTTGACTCCAAAGGTTTGTGATATGCTAGAAGCTTTGTATTTATAAGATATTATAAATACTCATACTGTTTTCATAACTGAGCTAAAATATCAAAGCTCACATTTGCTCCATTGTCACCAGTAGAATGTACTCTGAAAAATTTCTTTTGTTGCCACTGAAATATCTGTTTAAGTGAACCAGACCCCTCTTCCTGAGTGACACACTGCTAGGAAGATAAAATTTACTGAATTAAAGAGAAAGAGAGAGAGAGAGAGAGAGAGAGAGTGTGTGTGTATGTGTGGTAGACAGACGTATCTGGAGGCAGCCACCATTTAAAGTATTCAATACATTGAGTATAGATATACTTATCTATAATAATAACAATGTGTTTATTATATTCAGTGCTCAGGTGTACCACACTAATAAGTTGATAAATAACTTTGACAAGACGGCCAGTGTTTCTTCTGTAACCCATCAGAGTAAGAGACGAATACTTAATGAAAAAGAAAAAACAAAAAAAAAACAAAAAACAAAAGTACTCCAACGAGTCATTTATTGATTAAATAAATAAATACATGTTCTCTGTTTTGTGTATTGAGTACTTTACTGAAACTGGGTTTATCTGTTTCAACAACCACGTATATACACACACATCAGTGAGTATCAGAGAAAAGAATACGGTGGCACATATTTGACATTGAAAGAAGGAAAACTTAAGTAGCACACGAAAGCGGATATGAATGAATCAGATCATTCTGTGAAACTC
The DNA here is from genome assembly GCF_046866305.1 of Octopus bimaculoides. Taxonomy (NCBI): domain Eukaryota; kingdom Metazoa; phylum Mollusca; class Cephalopoda; order Octopoda; family Octopodidae; genus Octopus; species Octopus bimaculoides. The sequence goes on from NC_142929.1 coordinate 135,778,681, forward strand.
TTTTTTTCTCCTGTTGTTGTTTTCCCTCTGAACATAAATCCTCTGAAGATCAATACTACTGTGAAAATAACACTGATCTGTCAATATTCTTTTATATATAGATTAATGCAAGAGCTATGGTATGTAAGCCTTTGGATAATAAAGTTGATAAATTAGGGTAAGCATATATCCCTAGTTTCCAGAATATGTCCCGGATTCAGGCGTCAAAATTTGAGTTTGGGAAGAACTTCTCCTAAAGTCCAGAATTTCAGCTTCCATCACTTAAATGTGTGTGTGTGTGTATGTGTGTGTGTGTGTGTGTGTGTGTGTGTGTGTCTGTGTGTGTGTGTACATGGATACACCTTTTGTCTTTTACTTGTTTCAGCCATTAGATTGAGGCCATGCTGGAGCACTGCTTTAAAGAATTTTTAGTTGAATGAATCTACTCCAGCACTTATTTTTGTGAAATCCGGTACTTACTCTATCAGTCTCTTTTGCTGGACCACTAGATTACAGGAACATGAGCATACCAGCACCCGTTGTCAAGCGGTGGTGGGGGACAAAACACTCACGACAGGCTTCTTTCAGCTTCCGTCAACAAGATCCACTCACAACGCTTGGGCTGGCCCGATTCTATTGCAGAAGATACTTGCCCAAGGTGCTAGGCACTTGCCTGGAACCATGTGCCTGGAACCACACAGCCACGCCTGCGCATACATATCGGTAACAAATCTTGAAATAAACTGAATAATCGCATACATACGTAGTATTGAAAGTTGCCATAGTCAGAATTGAAACAAGAGCTGAATATTATTATTAAGGTAATCTTCCAGTTTCGAGGGGTAAAAGAAATATTCAAGGGAAATAACTTCAGTCTTATATGTATAGAAATATATATCGTCCTATTAAGTTGCTGTATGTATGTAAATTTACGTGTGCAGTATATATATATGGTAATCTTCCAGTTTCGAGGAGTAAAAGAAACATACATACACAAGCATATATATATATATATATATATATATATATATATATATATATATATATATACACATATACACACAAATCCATACACAATATGAGAATTGTGTCCCATGTGGAGGGACAACGGTTTGGACACAAAGACGGGACATATAGTGTATATATATATATATATATATATATATATACTGCACACGTAGATTTACATACATACACCAACTTAATAGGACGATATATATTTCTATACATATAAGACTGAAGTTATTTCCCTTGAATATTTCTTTTACCCCTCGAAACTGGAAGATTACCTATTATTAATATAGTCTACCGACTAAGTTAGGGATTCCTAAGATTTCGAAGTCCGTATTTGTGGTTTGTGATTGTTCAGGTATGACAACTTAATGATAAATCAATAACTTTATGAGTCGGATAAATATAGTGTTTAAAGGGAAGCAATCCTAAAACTGTTTTCTAAAGTTATTTCCCTTTACCTTTGTTTTTAAATTACGGAGATGTACTTGCATAGCAAGTGACCTGATCTGAGATCGTGTGCTGGAACGAAAACAACTGCAGCGTGGAAGGTATTTATAAGCCATTTAAAATAACACACAAAATCCGTTAGATTGAATTCAACATTTAAATTTAATTTGTCAAAATATTTTCGTCGCTTTGAGACCACGACCTGTTCACTGACAAAATTCTCTGCTGGTTTGACGAATGTGTTCTAAGCATATATTTGTCGCTTTTCGCAGCTCCTACTGATCATTCTCCTCCGTGCTTTCAAAGTATGAGTAGTCATGTAGCTTTTCTACAAGAACCTGTTCTGCCTCCTCCTTTCTTTCATACTTAAACCCCTCACGCCTAGCATAAGGCTGTCATCCTTATTTCTCAGGTTTTATAGTCTTGCAAATTGCATGGCAACCTAGTAATGGTGCCATGAAAAAAGCACTTAGTACACACTGTAAAGTGGTCAGCGTTAGGAAGAGCATCCAGCCATAGAAACCGTGTTGAAGTAGACACTAGTGTGCGATGCAGTCTTCGAATTCTTGATACTACTTAAATACAGACGTCTCGACACATCTACGTAACCCTAAGCCTAACCCTAAACTTAACTAACCCTAACCCTAACGAGGGTGCACTGTAAAAACATATCGTTACGTAGATGCATCAGGACCTCTGTATTTAAGTTATGCCAGATTCTTTGGGTCCTGTCAAATCATACAACCCTTGCCAGTGTGTAACATAGACTTTAAATGATGATTATCATGATGATCATGATGATATACATCATCGTTTAACATCCGCTTTCCATGCTAGCATGGGTTGGACGATTTGACTGAGGACTGGTGAAACCAGTTGGCTACACCAGGCTCCAATCTGATTTGGCAGAGCTTCTACAGCTGGATGCCCTTCCTAACGCCAACCACTCAGAGAGTGTAGTGGGTGCTTTTACGTGTCACCCGCACGAAGGCCAGTCAGGTGGTACTGGCAACAGCCACGCTCAAAATGGTGTTCTTTATGTGCCACCCGCACAAGAGCCAGTCCAGGAACACTGGCAACGATCTCGCTCGAAAATCCTTACACATGTCATAGGCACAAGTGCCAGAAAGGCGACGCTGGGCAAAGGTGCCATCCCGATTTCGCTTTCGCTTGCCCCAATAAGTCTTCGCAAGCTGAGTTTTGTGTCCAATGAAGGAGACAACGTTGGCATGGGTGCCAGTCGTCGAATTTAGTTCGATTTCAATTTCACTTGCCTCAAAAAGTCTTCGCAAGCAGAGTTTAGTGTCCAATGAAGGAAAGGTATAGATATATACACACATGATGGCCATTTACCCTGTAATAATGGAGTAAAGCAGTTGATCCAACCCATATTATCCAGGTTATGATCCAATACCATTATTTCAATGCATTAGCAAATTACCTCTAAACTACTCACTTCTGAGGACTTCCTTAATTGCTTATTACTTTCTTCATTCTAAAGCGGCGAGCTGGCAGAAATGTTCGCATGCCGGGCGAAATGCTTAGCGGTATTTCGTCTGTCTTTATGTTCTGAGTTCTAATCTCGCGGAGGTCGACTTTGCCTTTCATCCTTTTGGGGTCGATAAATTAAGTACTAGTTACGCACTGAGGTTGATCTAATCGACTTAATCCCTTTCTCTGTCCATGTTTGTCCTCTCTATGTTTAGCCCTTTGTGGGCAATAAAGAAATAAGAAACGTTTGCACGCAGGGTGAAATGCTTAGCGGTATTTTGTCTGTCTGAGTTCTGAGTTCAAATTCTGTCGAGGTTGACTTTGCCTTTCAACCTTTCGGGGTAGATAAATTAAGTACCTTGTGCCTAGTGTAGAAAAGATTATTTTCCTTATTAAAACACAAAACTGATCTTTGAATAGAATAAATTGTTTGAATATATACCTTTATGTTTAATAAAATATTAAGGCCCAGGAACAAACATTTGACTCATATATTCACAAACAGTGTTTGATGTTTTACTGTGGCCATTTGACACCAAACGAAGTAGAGATCCTGCCTTTGATGTCAAAACCATGTTAACATCTGTTAGGCAGCTGACGAAGACATTTCCCCAGTTGTGTTATACTGGATTTCATTCGATAATTCTGTTTGTTGTTATTGTCTGCTAGTTTGCTTTCTTGTTGTTTACTTATATTTTGTCATGATGTACTTCAGTAGGATTATAGCAGTCCTTAGGGGGAAGAGAGAGAGAGAGAGAGAGAGAGAGAGAGAGAGAGAGAGAGAGAGAAAGAGAGAGTGAGTGTGAGCAGTGTTTCTACATTTAATTTTACTTTATCACATTTTCCTTATAATCCTAAAGAGTTGATTGATAGTGAATTATATGATAACAGTCTTTAATTCATAGTAGAATTAAATGGTAAACAGGAAATATATTTACTGGAACACTTGAAGAAATTATGTTAGCATACTGATTATAAAGTTTGGCAGCTTTCCAGAATTGAGTCACAAAATGTAATGTACCTTTATGTGGATTCAGTGCAAAATATATTAATAAACAACACTGATCATCAGTTAAATCTGAAATATTATCAAAATTTCACGATGATGATGATGATGATGATGATGATGAAGATGATGGCGACGACGACGACGATGATAATAATAATAATAATAATTACACAAGAAGGGTCTACACAATCAATTTCCATGTAGCCACAGCAGAAATTGCTGGAAAAAATAGGTGGGATCGGCTGATGAAAGGAACCCTAAAAAAAGAGACCAAGGGCACTATACTGGCAGTGCAGAACCAACCTTTTGTCACGAACTGGAGGGTCAACCTTAGGAATGAGCAAGTGCCTCCGCTGTGCCACATCTGCAATAGGGTGGATGAAACCATTGCCCATATCACAAACAAATGCCCTAGACTTGCCCCAAACCTCTACAAGTTGTGGTGACATGACCAGGTAGTGAGAGTGCTACATTGGAAACTGTGCGAAAAGTGGGAGCTAGAGAGAGGTAGGACATGGTATGAGCACAAACCACAGAGAGTGGCAGAGTTGGAGACTAGCAAAATCCTCTGAGATTTCCCAATCCAAACAGATCAGGTGCTAGAGCATAACAGACTGGACCTAGTGGTGGTGGACAAGGTGCACCACATGCTGGGGCACTGCCTTTAGTCAAGCAAACTGACCCTAGGACTTATTCATTGTAAGTCTAGTACTTATTCTGTCCATCTCTTTTGTCGAAGTTATGGGGATGTAAACACACCAGCATCGGTTGTCAAGCAATGTTGTAGGGACAAACACAGACTCACAAATATACACACACACACACACACACATATATATATATATATATATATATATATATATATATATATATACACACGACAGGCTTCTTTCAGTTTCCGTCTACCAAATCCACTCACAAGGCTTTGGATGGCCTGAGGGTATAGTAGAAGGCACTTGCCCAAGATGCCATGCAGTGGGACTGAACCCAGAACCATGTGGTTGGTAAGCAAGCTACTTACCACACAGCCACTCCTGCACCTAATGTCTAATTTTGTATATACTTCCACTTTATTTATATTTGAAAAGTTTTCTACTTGTTTTAAATTGCAAAGTCTTTCATCAGATCCTCGCTATGACACAACAAACACTTTGAAATTATATTTCCGATCATATAAACTGCTTTGAATATTACTTTAGCAAGTTTAAAGTAATTTCTTTTGTGCCATAAACCATTTACCATATCTGTAGTAACCCCCCCCCCCCCCCCACTGATGCCCTAAGCATGTACTTATTTTACTTATTGGTTAATCTAGCACTGGCACTTCTGCCACATACACTGACATCTTGGATTGCAATCAAGGACAGGTTACCCAGCTGACTGGCATCCAGTCACTAATGGACACATTCCAGCATCTAGCTGTCTCTTACCTTTGTCTTTTTTTATCTCTACCACAATGGTCTCTACTCTTTGAAGCTGGCTGGTCTTATACCTCCATCACTTAGTCACCCATGTCTCAATCATCTCTTCGCCTCTTAGCATCCTTGGTGCATCTAAATACTTTTTCGTTACACTAGCCATTATGCCCAGTCCTTCATCCCTGAAACATTTCCCACTGGAATCCACCCACTACACTCTTGGAGTGGTTGGCGTTAGGAAGGGCATCCAGCTGTAGAAACTCTGCCAGATCAGATTGGAGCCTGGTGCAGCCATCCAGTTCACCAATCCTCAGTCAAATCGTCCGACCCATGCTAGCATGGACGGCGGACGTTAAACGATGATGATGACGAATCTCTTCCCTGCTTACATCTTTCATGCAGGTGTTGGCTTGTAGCAGTTTAAACCAGACATTAATGGCATCACTCACATTAGTCTCAGAAGGCCTGCAAGGGTCACAGCATCTGTCCCTTTCCTCAAATTCAACAAGTAAACATATGAACACACAGACACACACACACACGCACACACTGTTCCCATAACATCTTTTGCTATATTTTTTTGCAATATACATTGAGCACCATACTTTAAATATTCAAAATAGAGTGAAAATAGTAGGATAGACAGGTAAAAATCATCATCATCATCGTTTAACGTCCGTATTCCATGCTAGCATGGGTTGGACAATTTGACCGGGGTCTGGGAAGCCAGGAGGCTGCACCAGGCTCCAATCTGATCTGGCAATGTTTCTACAGCTGGATGCCCTTCCTAATGCCAACCACTCCGTGAGTGTAGTAGGTGCTTTTTACATGCCACCGGCACAGGGGCCAGGTGAGGCTGGCAATGGCCACAATTGGATGGTGCTTTTTACGTGCTACCGGCATGGGTATCACAACTACAATTTCCTTTTGATGTTGATGTACTTGACTCAGTAGGTCTCCTCAAGCACAGCAGGTTGCCCTACGATCCAAGGTACTTTTGAATGGGCTGGGGCTGGTTATACAAAACTGGTGTAGGATACAGCTGTGAACTCACTTTATTTGCCGGGTCTTTGCAGTCACAACATATATCCAGAGGTTTCGGTCTTTTGTCATTGCCTCTCTGAGGCCCAACGTTCGAAGGTCATGCTTCACCGTGCTTATCCCAGTATCATTCCTCAGATATACAGACATATGCAAGTATACTCACATATACAAACATATATTCATCATATTTCTAACCAGCAGAAAGTCACAAAAATGACTCAATGGCCAAAACTTTTGTGCATACACCACTTGCTAAACTGAGTTTGTAAATAGAATGAATGAAACTCTTACCCTTCGAGTCACTATTGTAACTTTCTGTCACTCCAAAAGAATACAAGGCAGTGACAGGACCAAAAATGAACCAAGGTAAGTCAGTGGGCCTGCAGCACCATGCCATCCAACAACATTGTGGGATGCTGAATAGAGGAATGAGCTAAATTGCTTGGGGTCTGGTTTGGTCCAGATGTACAGTTAGAGACTTACTGGGATGAGGTGATGACCATGGTGACCAATCTCACCCAGAAATGGACTGAGAGAAAGCTGTTCCTGAAAAGTTGGACAGAGGTAGCGAATGCTTACATTGCATCCATCATATATTACCACCTGAACATCATATACCTTGCCCTAGTTTATGTCTGACCAAACTGTTCATTAGGCTTGCCTGAAAGTGATGAAACAGTTCTGTACACTCTTGTCTAGTGCCTGAACATTGCTGACTTGTGAGTTTATGTCGAACACCTACTGTCACATGTAGGATAGATTCAGCTATTGGCTGAGTTCATTGCGAAGATTGTTCCACTGCCTTCGATTTGGCTGGGAAGGGCAGATAGTGTTGCTTTGTCTGGTGGCTTTAGTGAAAGAGGTTGTGTAGTAAAGCAGCGAGCTGACAGAAACGTTAGCACGCCGGGCAAAATGCTTAGCGATATTTTGTCTGTCTTTACGTTTTGTGTTCAAATTCCGCTGAGGTTGACTTTGCCCTTCATCCTTTCGGGGTCGATAAATTAAGTACCAGTTATACACTGGAGTCGATGTAATTGACTTAATCCTTTTGTCTGTCCTTGTTTGTCCCCTCTATGTTTAGTCCCTTGTGGGCAGTAAAGAAATAAGAAACATTAGCACGCTGGGCAAAATGCTTAGCGGTATTTCGTCTGTCTTTACATTCTGAGTTCAAATTCCGCCGAGGTCGACTTTGCCTTTCATCCTTTCGGGGTCGATAAATTAAGTACCAATTGCATACTGGGGTTGATCTAGTTGACTGGCCCCCTAGAGTAGAAAAGAAAGAGGTTGTGTGGTGAACCAGATTGAAAGGGCTGAAGACAGATACTTTCCTCATTGGCTTAGCTCTCATCAACTTTTTCAAGTTTTACTTGAAAAGGAAAGTGAGGGCAGAGAGAGAGAAGTACTGACCCCACCCCCACCAGCAATTTTGTTGCAAGGTGGGTGAGTGTGGCAAGAATGGTATGAGTGAACAGGTCTACTCTAAACATGCGCCAGTAGACAATGTGTAGAGGTTACTTGTCCTAGTGGTCAAGGTTTTGGAGGGTTTCCATGAGCAGCCCTAGGTAGTCTCCTTCTTTTGAGGTATCATTCTTTGTTAAAATTTATATATTTGTAAATTTTACTTTTTTATACACCTTTCATGTAACCCCACATTGTATTGTCCTGTACTGGCCCCAACGTTTTTTATGAACCTCTAGTGATTAATAAAGAAAACATTATTAATTCCATTTATTCAATCATATATTGAGTTCTCTTTATCCTATTTGTTCCATCCATCCATCCATCCATCCATCCATCTAGATAGATAGATAGATACATTTCTTTTATTAGCCACACAGGGCTCAACAAAAATGGGACGAATACAATGTAGAGCTTTTCTTTTTGGGAGGGGGAATGAAAAAAAAAGTAGGGGTGGGTGTCGATCAAAAGGGATCGAGAAAAAGAAAAAAAAAAGGCGATCAATAGGGATCGTGTATCACAGTAATGTTCTCGTGTAAAAAGAGGGGAGGAAGATAGATAAATAGAGACAGAGAGAGAAAGAGATAAATAGATAGATAAAATAGTATTTTGCGCTATCTTTTTGGTATTCTAGTAGTCTTTTTCCTTTTTGTTTTGCATCTATGTTTGCTTTTGTTTGTATGTGTGTGTACAAGACACGCGTATTAATTAATATTGAAATTTAATGTATCTATTGTTTGATTGTTTTTTTTTTCCTTTCCTTATTTTCTTTTGCTTGTTTAAATGTATAAAAATTTTTTATCTGAGCGTCAAAAAACTTCTAAAAACAATAAGATAATAGACATGTTAAGTGATATATCTTAAAACTAATGACTTGCTGCATACTTGAATAAAAGTTGGTCGGTTCGTGTGCATAAACGATATGCAACAACAGCAACCAGCTGATTTAATTCTCAGTTCGTTGTCTTCCCGACAAGATCTCTATTTTTTTTCGGCCAGCCGCTCGTCCCTCTGGAGTGATTTCAATAAGAATCTTCTCCCCTACATAACGTGTGCGTATATTTTCGTCGTCAGCCACTGAGAGGAAACACGATTTACTTCTGCAGCTTACTTTTTTTCTTCTTCTTTTCTTTCTGTATTTAACTCTCAACTGCGTTAGCAAGTAGTTTTACCTCAACCTTTATTTCTTTATTCTCTTTCGTATCTGGCAGCAGTAAAATTTTTTTTTCATCCTCACTAAGTTATTTAGTTCCCTATAACAACCAACTAACTTTATCTGGCGTACTCGGCCTTTTATAATAATTCCAAGTTCAGAACAAAAACAAAGGAAAAAAAAAGAAGAAAACCATTGACCTTTTAGATAAGAAATTTAAAGCTACCGTACCGCAAAAAGCAAAAACAAAGGAAGAAAGAAAGAAACCAAAAAAGGAAAACGAAAATTAATGAAATATTTCAAAATCGCTACTCATAATATATATATAAAAAAAACAATAACCATGATAAAGTCATACAACTCATTGTGAGAGGAAATTTTGTTTTGGAGCCTCCAATGTGATAATTTACCGTACATTGTTCTGCTAGGATTACTGAAAAAAACCTTACATCTTTTTTGAAGGGGACGACTAACAGAAAACGAGGATTGAGCAGCAAAATTTTTATCAGTGAGGATACTTAGCTACCTGATGTAAAACTTATAATGTCTGATCTCTAGGGAAACCCTGGAAAACAAAATAAGGTAAATATGATATTTGTTTCGGAAGATTTATTTTTTTATTCTCCTTTACGTTTTATCATACTTCAGGCACCTCGCAAATTCGTCTGAGAAATTGTGTTCGCACTTGCATTTTATTTATTTTTTGCGCCTTTTAAGAACTTTGATAATTAATTTTTTTTTGTTATTTTCATATGAAGTTCTGTGATCAAAGTAAGGAAATTTTAAAGTTTATTCGACAAAGTTTAGGGAAGAAAAACGGGAGTGGGAGGGGAATACCTTTTTACGAGCTTCTTTCAATGTAAATAAGTTTTTAATGTTCAACAAGTATTTTTGTTGTCATTTCATTGCTTTGTTAGTTTTTTTTTTTTAGTGTTAAGGAATCCTTAAGTTTATTCTACGCAATTTAGTGAGGAAAAAGGGGATATTCCTCTTTTGCGAACCTGTTTGAATGTAGATAAGTTTTTAACTTAGCAAGAATTTAAAAAGTATTTTTTAAGAAATGTTTCAATCCTTAACATAATTTTCGCACAAGGAGTTTTAAATAATAATAATAATAATAAAAACTTTATGATGCAAAAAAGAGAATTAATCCTTTATTAATTCCCTACATATTTCTGGTTCTCCCATCTACACTGGCGAATTGACGAATTAATCTATTACAAACCAAAATTTAAAGATTATCTGCATTGCTTGGAAGTGAATGAGTTCCGGTTTCGATACCTGTGGGGGTAGTTATATCACTTTTAATGTCCTCGAGAAACTATGTAAAAAGAAAAACATTTTTAGTTTTTATCAAATTTCTTTGTCACCTTTTCGTTTTTCTTCTCTTACAGTAAATGCATGCGCTATTTAAGCTTTCTAATATTGACTCTCAAAATATGTAATTCGTAATAACGAAACAAAATAAACGGAGAAATATTTGTTTAAATGTCTTATCAAATCGATAGATAACAGATGTCTTACTCGGTATTAAGTGTGTGTGTGTGAGAGAGAGATAGATAGATAGAGAGAGAGAGAGAGAGAGAGCGTGTTTGTCTGTGAGAACGAGTTTGTGTGTGTGTGTGTGTGAGAGAGAGAGAGAGAGATACTTTCACAGACAGAACTCGTATTTTCCGCTTGATAAATCTTGTTAATTGCTGTATATACTTAAACATACACTGAGTCATTCTATCTCTGTTTTTCGGTGTCGTTTAGAAGATTTTGTTGTCGAGACAAAAGATTTCAACGAAATAAAAGTTTAAACAATACAACTCTACGAAAAAAAAGAAGACTCCGATATTTTTCAATCGTTGAAGTTAATTTTCCATACAATGATTCAATATTTGTTGCCGGCTAAAAACAGGGAACAGCTGTGATTCCTAAAACTAGACAAGTTATAATAAAGCAACTTATGGAAATTGATTTGAGAGAGAAAAAGATTTGTATGGAGGAAATGGTTTTCAAACACTTTAATATCTTCATTGTATATTTTTCCTACTCAAGTTATTAAAGTTGCTATTTGGGCGATAGCAGTGAACTAAATCGGAACAGCGGTAGACAAAATGCTTTAGGAGTATTTCGTTAGATCTCTTGACTTCTAGTTCAAACCCCACCGGGATTAACTTCGTTTTGTTTTTTCTTCTCTCTTATCTTTCCAGGACCGGCAAAATATATACCTGTTTATATATAATTAACTACTGCACTCGCCCAAAGTGGGTGGCTTTTACGCCAAGGAGTTTGGAATAGCTTCCTCACTATCTCTGTGGGAAAGAAAAGGGCACGGAATTGGGTGGGTGGGGTGGGGTGGGATGTATAAAAGACTGAATTTGAAAAAAAAATCACAATCGTTCTTCTCGTTGCATGAAACACAAGGAACACTTAGATGAGACAGAGAGAGTGGGAGTGAGGAAACGATCACCCAATTCCTTTTCTTTTCTTTGAGGTCGTGAAGGCTATTCCGAAAGTCCGCCGAAATCACTATTTTACTATTTTCTTCGATTCAACAGCGTAATCTAGAAAGCAAAGAAAATAAGTATTTATCATGCTTTGTTAAACGAGAACACGAATTTACATGTAGCAAAGGTGGTGGGGTTTGGAAATAAATGTCCCATACCTCAAGGGAAAGGAAATCTGTTTTTTTTTTTATCTTCCCTACCGTTTTCTCTCTCCCCCTCCCCGTATTTCGTACAACGGTTATTATGGTTCTGAAAAAGTTTCTTTCAAAAATTTCAGCTTGTTTCCATTTTGTCTTCCCCTCTATTTCCGTAACTTTTTCTTCCCCACGAAGGACATCCATTCCGAAACTCTGTCCGTCGTATAAAGTATATATTTCCAAATTTTAAAACAGAATATTTAACATTCTTTTATCACAAAGTTAGTTCCAAAGTAAATATAGACTTTGATAGATAAGGTAAAATTTCACGAAGGATTGAAACAAAATTTAAAATTCATCTGGAGATGAGGGCTCGATTCTAGAGGGAAGTCTGTTCTCGTTAGAATCTGTAGGTTATGGTTTAAATTATATCCAGTCTTCCCCACCCTCTGATCAGATTATTGCTGCATATTACAATTCAATTTTGAATGTTCGTGCGGGGGGGGGGGAGGGGGACACGATTTTCTGTCCTCCATAGAGACTGTATAGACTGATGGTGTGGGTTGGCCACATTGATAAGAGTAGCAGACGACAGTCGAAAGGTCGGCGGCTTGTATTCTGCCATTGGCTCTGCTTTGTGTTCGTGACCAAAACAATTGACATAGAGTCTAATGTTTCTCAAACTGATAAATACTAGCTTATTACCACTACTCCAAATAGGTCGAAAATTTTGCCATTTCTCCACTGCTCAGCATCGAGAAGACAAAGTAGTTTGCATCAATATCTGTTCTTCAGGCATTGGAGTTGCGTGGATTTTAGTCGCTCTGTACAGTAGTAATATTAACCCACCCCACCCCTTTTCCTTAAATATAACATACCTTCGACTACAGCAAGCACACGTTTATAAAGCATCTGCCCTGAGCACTCTGCACACCCAACGCTATGCCACTGGACACTGGGGAAGTTTGAAATCATTTGAATTTTATTAAATAGAGTAATTTGTGTTTTCAATCCGGTCAGCATTCCACTTGAGTGAAGTGCACTGGACTCGTTCGCCCGACTTCAAACAGAATATCGTATAATAGTCACAAATCACCACTCCGAAGCAGCACTGTGGAGTAAATAAACATGCAGTTCGCTGGTTTGACTCCATTTATGTTGGCGCAATTTGTTTTTCCCGGGCACTCATGAAAGTGAAAGTATTTACTTGATCAAAAGTAGATATTTTCCAGCGCAAAAAGTAGGAGTGTGTTCTTACAAAATGAAACTATTAAGGGATGAAAGTAAAATAGTGAATTGTTGAATGCTGGCTAAATACCATTAAGCATCCAGCGTGATTATCATTCACTGTTGATGTTGAATCCATCGTATGTATTAAATTCCTAATTAGTGTGTGCAAAGAATCGCTATTAATTAATGTATCAAATGATAATAGATTAGAGAACGACGAACAGCAAATACAAGAGGAACATTCCTGCAAAACTATGGCTTTCTCCATCACAGTTATTGTTGTGGTGATAGCGAAGCCATTTTAATAGTATTATAGGCCACAAGCAAGTCAATGCACTGAGCTCTATATTAGTTATTTACTGGTCTCAAATTTTGGCACAAGGCCAGCAAGTTCGGGGGAGGGGATAAGTCAATTACATTGGTCCCCAGGGCTCGACTTCCGAAAGCATGAAAGGTAAAGTCGACCTCAGCAGAAGACGGATGAAATGCCGCTACGCATTTTGTCCGGTGTGATAGTAATTTAGTCATTTATTAACAGCGAGCTTCAGTCTGATTAAGTCAAATAGGGCACCTGTATCTGTGCGCCCCTACCATCCCGGGGAAACGGCCCAGTGTGTTCATATCTTAAGACGTCATTGATAGTTGTACTGAAAGTGTCGTAAGAGTCATTGCGAATACATTTTCTTCGAGGAAATTTGTCTCTTATGCAAGTCATTGAGCTCTTGTATTGTTTGGAAGAGTGACATAGCTAGCATCAAAATAACTCTCTAAAGCAAATATTTTTATTTTCCCCTTAAATAACTGACTTTTTTTGACAAAGGTAAAAGGAAAAAAAAAAACATTCACGTCTTGATGTGGAAAACGTCTACTTTCGACGAGGTGAATGGTTTAAAATTCATGGAGCTCGAGAAACTAAGAATCGATGATTTTTTTTTTTTTTCTTTTCTATTTCCTTTTGTTGGTCTGTGTGCTCCACAACCAATTTGAGTCGAAGGACTCTTTTAGAATTATTAATGTTGATACAAGGACATATATTTGCAGAGCCTGAACATAGCAGTTTGAATCGAATAATACATGACTAAGGCGATCCTTGAGCTTAGCCCATGGACAGGGGTGGTGGTATCTAGTTTCATTTTATCAACCTCAGCCTTTCGGACCTTAGCGTACCCCTAATTCCTAATATCAATTTCCATTGCGCTTAAGGTATCACTTAGTTTTATCAATCAATAATGACAAAAACGATAGTCACTCTTAAGCTCAACGGTCATCAATGACCGATTCTTTTTATTTCATCAACTCCAGAAGAATGAAAGGTAAAACTAACATCGGCGAAATTTGAACCAGGAATTTCATTTAAAAATTACGATTTCTTAGATGCCTCAAGATCACTACTTTTGGAGGATCGTATAGTCGGTTATAACAGCTCTAGTTTAATTTATTTTATAGATAAAAGACGGAAATTAACCTCTAACGGGATTTGAAGTAAATACTGTCAGTTTTACTAGTACTCTACGGATTCTGCCATCCATTGCTATCATCGCCAGTGAACAACTTTTGGCTGATGTTAAAATGGTTTCTGAGTGTTCTTCTAATTTTCCAATTGACTGAGCTGATTTATTCTATTTCTCGTTCGAATATTTGCCATTACCACAGAGATCTGCACTCGTGATCGGCTTCACCCATGTTCTATGATACAAAGTTACTGTTTTAAAAGTGATCTAAATTAAAGCCTTCCATCAAAAATTTCATTTTAAATTATTCCAAGCATCAACTTAACTGTGACAGTCATTTTAATAAATTGTTTATTCTGAAAATTAATTGAATCAAAAGCGTCTTTCAAGAGAAATATGGTAAACAAGACGAAATATCTCAACAGCTCGATTCTCATCACCAACGCTGCGGTGTATCCATGGAAGGAAATATCTTAGTAATTCTGAATTGTCTCAACTTCCTAAGTGATAAACAAGTACAATAGAGACCAACAGTTCCGTACTGCAAACAGCGGATATAGTATCAGAGAGTGAGGGGAGAGGAGATGGAAAGAGTGTTCACTACAGCAAATAGCAAACATATTTTTTTTGTTTGTCATTTGACTGCGGCCATGCTGGAGCACCGCCTTTTAGTCGAACAAATCGACCCCAGGACTTATTCTTTGTAAGCCTAATACTTATTCTATCTGTCTCTTTTACCGAACCGTTAAGTTACGGGAACGTTGACACGCCAACATCGGTTATCAAATGATGGTGGGAGGACACACACACACACACACATATATACCAGAGTAAGCACATAAATGCGAAACAAGGTTGAAAAAATAGTACTCGAATACCAGAGGTAGAGTAATATACTTTATTGAAAAGTAGCAAAAATATATCACAAAAACTGTTTACTCAGTTTCACGTTCTCGTTCGTCGGGAAAATTAAACACTGTCCGACGAACGGTGACGTGAAACTCCGAGTAACAGATTTTGTGATATATTTCTGCTGCTTTTCAACAAAGTGTGTGTATATATATATATATTATATACGACGGGCTTCTTTCAGTTTCCGTCTACCAAATCCACTCGGTCCAAGGCTATAGTAGACACTTGACCAAGGTGCCATGCAGTGGGACTGAACCCGGAATCATGTGGTTAGTAAGCAAGCTGCTTACCACACAGCCACGAATATTTTAGTCTGCTGCATTGAGTTCGTTTTAGAAAAGAAACGCCTCCGAAAAATTGTCATTGACGGAATTTGGCAATCTGCAAAACTATTATTGCAGTCCGTTGCCTTATTCCTGTTAAAAATTCAAGAGACACCATGTTTATTATAGGCTCAGACGTGGCTGTGTGGTAAGAATCGTTAACTCGCCGGGCGAAATGCTTAGCGGTATTCCGTCTGTCGTTACGTTCTGAGTTCAAATTCCGCCGAGGTCGACTTTGCCTTTCCTCCTTCCGGGGTCGATAAATTAAGTACAAGTTACGCACTGGGGTCGATGTAATCGACTTAATCTTTTTGTCTGTCCCTGTTTGTCCCCTCCATGTTTAGCCCCTTGTGGGCAAAAAAAAAAAAAAAAAAAGTTTGCTTCCCAAACTTTCCGGGTTCAGTCCCACTGCGTGGCACCTCGAGCAAGTGTCTGTTACAATAGCCTCGAATCGACCAAAGCCTTGTGAGTAGATGTGGTTAGAAGTACTCCGTCGGTTACGACGACGAGGGTCGCAGCTGATATGATCAACGGAACAGTTTGCTCGTGAAATTAACGTGCAAGTGACTGAGCACTCCACAGACACGTGTACTATTAACGTATTTCTCAGGGAGATTCAACGTGACACAGAGGGTGATAAGACCGGCCCTTTGAAATACGGGTACTACTCATTTTTGCCAGCTGAGTGGACTGGAGCAACGTGAAATAGTGTCTTGCTCAAGCACACGACGCGTCGCCGAGAATTGAACTTACGATCGTGAGCCAAATGTCCTAACCACTAAGCCACGCGCCTTTACAGTGGATGTGGGCCATGGAAACTGAAAGAAGTTTGTCATATATATCTGTGTTTGTTCCTAACCACCACTTGACAAGTGTGAGTTTGTTTACACCCTCGTAACTGAGCGGCTCAATAAAAAGAAACCGATAGAATAAGTACCAGGCTTTAAAAAATGTATTGGATTCGATCTGTTCGACTAAACCCTTAAAGGCGATTCCCCAGCATGACCGCAGTCTGAAACGAGCAAAAGATCCTGTATATTCAGATTGTCTTAAAGAAAATTCTTTTGAGTGGTTTTGTTTCCAGGTTCATAGGAAGCTTTTGAACACAACACAGAAAACGTAGCAAAACACAGTGTTTGTGTTGCTTGCCTTCACTAGACAGTTTGTTAAAGATTAAAATCAGAATGTTTATCTGGGCTGGATTAAATCGTTTAAGAAGTTCAAAACTATTGCATGAGATGTTTAGTAGAATATATATTTTTTATTGATACTATTGGTAAAGAGATGGCTGTGTGTAGTTCTGGGTTTGATTCCACTGTACAACACCTTGATAATGTGTCTTCTGCCATAGCTTCGGATCAACCCCAAACCAATTGAGTGAAATGGGATAGATTGAAACTGCCACACCGGAAACAGACTTACCTAACGCTCATTTTAACAGCTAGTCCTTGGGTGTCTTTTAGCAGATTCCATTCTGCTAATTTCCTGTGCTTTTCTCATGAAGGTCTTGACACAGCACGGAAACATTTCAAAACGTTTTTGGATGGTTAACCTGCTTTCTCTGACTAAGCCACGTGAAAAAAGAAATATCCTTAATTCCAACCTTTATTTTAATGTAGTACGGAATAAAGTTTTTACTGACTTTCAAATCACCGAAATTTTGTTTTGTCGGCAATCTTTCGTAATGTGATCCACAAAGTGAAACGATTGAAGTCGACAAAGATCGGCACAATAAAAATGAAAGTTAAATAACGTTCGGCAATACTCGACTAAATTCGGCAATGCAATTAAAGCGGAAGAATGTATTTCTTTGAAACTGAATGCTAAGCTGACTGAAAGGAATTATGTCGTACAGGATATTTGTGTTAAACAATGAACATTGAAAGTACAAATAATTTTCTTGTATTGTTGGGATTAATTCATAATTCAGCTGTGTATTGTAATGAATCAATGCATTTGGTGACTCACCCCACATGTTCAGATAGAAAAGCTGTGAGGTGTTGTATGCATAGGCGTTTATCAAAGTATTAGGTATATTTTTATCTGGGCCTCGTATCTCTTTGTCTCACCTCGTAAAACTTATGGACAGCCATTAACTGTAAACTTTTATAGAGCAGGTCCATGTCGGTGGAGAGGCAATAGTTAATTGCTATAGATATTCAAGATATATACGTGTGCTATATGGTTTATCGACAAGCCTGTGTAGATTGGCAGAAACAGTTTACACAGTTTGTTAAATGTCTTCGACAGTATTATCCTGTCCAATTCTTATAGTTTAGTTTATTATTGAGCAAATCATAAAAGAAATCAAAAACATTTTGCAAAAAAATAAAAATCAGATTTTACAATTATCCTTTTGTTACATCAGGTTCATATCACTTATTTTCTTTCAAAGAGAACTATTCCTTCGCATTCCCTGCTGAGTTTCCGGTAAATAACGATCTCTGCGATTGCAATGGTTTCACGTTCTCGTTCTTAAAGCGAACCTTGTCGTTTTGACTCGTTTTCCAGCTTTTAAATTGTTTAGACTAAAGTAATAATAAAGTGAATATATCTGAAATACTTTAATCAAACATAGGTTTGGTCAATAACCAGCTGCTACTGGGTGGGTTCGATAATGATATACCAATGGTATATTAATGTTTGCAGAATTTGGGCACAAATCCAAGGAAAAGTTATGAATGTTGTTAAAAGAAATAGAAAAAAAACCCCAGCGAACCTGTTACGGTAAATGTAGAATTTGAAGATGACTCTCCGTTACCCCACCTATGTATGAAACATATATAGGATTGTCAAGGGAATTCTACCTCCCCAACTTCTTCCCAGCATCTGGGTGAACTCTATGTGGAGTTGGCATGCCCCAAACAAAACTAATATATTTAAGCTAACAGCAGCGCACTAACTGCTGAATCGGCAGGGTACGGCAGTCAGCCGTTCATATCCTATATCCAGTTGTGGTGAGATTGTAAATTTGTATTACAAAACGGGAACCCTTCTGTTGCTACATTCATATTGAAGTACACAGCCTTTGTATCGCCTGGCATGAGGAAGAATTTACTAAAATGATTGGTACTACTAAAGGAGAGTGGTCCCAACTCGCACCCGCGCAAGCTAGTCGTGAGTAGTCGATCCTACAACAATTGCTGGTCATATCCCTCATATATTGATGCCATTGAATAACAGTAGTATGTGATAGGCCGGTCATCTCAGATGATGTGTATACGGATGGGTTATGGGACCATAAATATGTAACAAGAATGCCAACAAATCCTAGTAAACTTTTTAGCACAAGGCTCTCTTGTAGGATCGACTACTCACGACTAACTAGTGCGGATGCGCGTTGGGGACCACTCTTCTTTAGTAGTACTAAAATGATTTTGTCACTATTTAGTTGATATTTGGGACATATCGAACATGAAATTTTGGAAGATTTTAATTTTGATCACTTTAAAGTTTATATTATAGAACCAGGAGTGGTCGCAAGCGGATTGGTATCAAAACAAACCACTTTCCGTTTATACTATTTCGTGGGTAAACTAACTTTTTAATGTATATGAATAAAAAGAAATAGTTTTCTTAAGAACCCGAGTTGAATCGCAACATGGTTTCGATTCCCGCTTCTCATGTTAGGAAGAGACCTGAATGACACGACTTGATTCGAGACGAATATAGAGATGAGCTCTTGACCGCCATAGAATGTAGCCATTATACTTATCCACCCTTTAGTTTTTAAAAGCTCAAAGTCGTCAAAACTTCAGATTATATTTTCTGTATTTGTTACGTACTATTTGTGTTAAAGTGACTATCATCCTTGTAAATCGAACTACTTTGACCCATAATGTGTCATTAAGAATCAAATATGTCTTTTGTAAGACTATTTGTTAATTTCGTTTTCGTTACTAATAAAATATGACGTATTTACTCAAATAGATTTTAATGATAAATTTCTTGTCTGCGGTAAAAAAAAAAAATATGGCGACGTATTTACGGTAAACTATTCAGTTTTCACGTGTACTCCTATTTACAACTGTACTTTTTATATTCACCTTTGCTGCTTTAATGCTGAGCCTCAGGACAGCACCATTGGAGTCGATCCAGGATTAAAGGCCTTCTAACCGTGACCATCCTGTCACTTTACGAACTCAAGTGATGAGGTGAGTTGGGTTATTAGACCAATAAAAGACAACAATGTGTACAAGATATTAAAATTCTAATTCCATTAATGCAGCCTACCACTGAATCCTATTTATATTGTTCTTGTAAAAGTTTAATCATAAGATAGTCATGTTAAGCGAATCGACTGACTGGTGGACCTTGCTTTGAAATTAGTGGCTTTTTCCCCCTCTCGTTCTCCCTCTTACCGTCCGTTTGTTCGCTAAAACAACATGATGCTGTCATAATACTTTTCTGAACATAACTACCATGTTAGTCACGTTAATTTATTTTAGTATGAATAAAAGACAAAAACTGCAAGCAAAAAACCCTCTGAACGTTAGCGATAATTTGACAAGTGTACATGTACGAGTCTACACAATATATGACGTTAGAAGACTTTTATTTCGTTTATTTTTTTGTAATTCTCTCTCCAACTATTTATATCTGTATGTCTGTTTTTCTTTCTTCCATTCATCTCAATTCTACATTTTATTGTCTGCTTTTTTTTAAACCACACTTTCTCACTCTTCTATTTATTTTTATACAACGTTTTGATGTTAACTCTCACAACTAGTCTAACCGTCTTAAGGCATAGGCACACAGTGTTGTTGCCCACGGGCGCAAGCACGAATCAAGTAGCCCAATGCTAATCTATAACTTCTCGATAAATACACTGGGGCCTAGATGTTCCCCAATCGTTTTGAAAGATAAATATTTTAATCAAATAGAAAATAATTTTGATCAGTGGTTTATCCATAGTTTCTGCGCGGTTCTGAGACAGCTGTCCTTTAGAGTCCTACACTTGATGAGAAAGAGACGGGTAGTTCTTACCCTTAATCCTTTTTTTTTTTTTTTTTTTTGTAGTATTCTTGTGCTTAATACATTGTTCTTTTGTATATTGTCTAAACTTTTACAGACTTCATTAAAAAAAAAAATCACTAGATGCCGATTGGAAACTTCTGCATATCGTTTTTGACCTAACTTTCTCTGGGTTCAAGGATGAGGATTTTTCACTTCCTTTACGGATGAAATTTTGTCTGCTTTTAAAATCGAAAATAATTGTTAGTGAAAAAGAAGCTTAAAGTTTTTAAACCAGCACAGTAATTTAGATTTGCTTAATTAATGAATGTATAAAATTTAGGATCCGTTTGTTTTCTCGACACTGATGCCCTCTCCACGGGTTCTTTTTCAATTTGCTTGTGGTTCCTAAAAGGAACCTCACTTTCGGTTTACACAAACTAAAGCTGGCCGCTTACAATGTCTTTTCCTTTTCTGTATTTTCCTTTTTCTTTATTTCCTTTATCACATAAGCTATATACGGTATATCTGCTTTTAAAAGGACCTTCCAAGATAAGAATTAAAATCTTAGAAGGAACATGATACAAAATTATTCAAAGCCTCCAGCCCTTAATGACGACTGCCAATAAAGATTTCTTACACAGGCGCAAATTTGAAGATTCATAACTGACGGAATTAGTTCTAAATCGTGCCTAGTTAGCGCCGATCGGAGAGGATATCATCGGGTGGTGGTGCTGAATTCATCCTATTGTTACCATATTTCTGTTGAAATACACGGCTTTTATTCCAATTTAGTTAGAACATGAAACATTTAGTACAATTTTCATCGTTAAAATGGAGTTTGAAAAATAAAACATGAAATTTTGATGAAAGGTTTTAGCTCTGATCACTTAAAAATTTCCGTATCAGGTAACATGGTCACAGCATTCGACGCTCAACACACATAGTGTGATACTACAGCTCAGCTCCTTGGCCACAACTTCCTGCGTATAAACATTCTATCTCTTTGTGTAACTCTTATACGAACTGGTTTTCCCTATTCTCAGTGTTTGAGACTTTTTACTGTCTATGTTACAGACACTCTTTCTATGTTCTGTGTTGCTCTCACTCACACACACTTGTACACTCACACATTGTACACACACTATTGCTTATTCGACTGTCCGTCACTTCACATTGTTGTATACCTTCTCTTGTACAAGAAGGCCTGATTTATCTACTGTGTTAATTTTATATGTCGCATGCACGCGCGCACAGACACAAACAGTTTCACTTTGTTAATAAATTTATTCTCATTATATATATAACGGTTGAGTTTGTCCTAAGTTCTTTTAGTGACACAATGGCTCGTATCTCTCACGACGAGCCTTCTATCTTATATATATCTTATTTTTGTGTTCGACCGTGCGACATGGTAAAAAGGAGCCTTTTCCCGTCTACGTCGCCATCTCTTTTGGTTCGCACGGTCGAAGTATTACAACTATATTTACTTGTTATTGTTACTATTGTTTAAAAAACCATAATCTTCATTTTGAAAATAGGAACCGAATTAAAATAAAATTTTTAAAAATGGTGGCCGCGAATAGTGCCATATTCCTATTTTCAATTTGAGGTCACCAATCTTAAGGATGTTGTGTTGTCTAGTACACATAGCAATGAGATAACAGATCTGCATTTAAGGAGTTTCGTGATATTTGATGAGACTAATATTTTTACGTATAGCCTAGTTGGCCGAAACTTCAAAGTCACTGTCAGTAATGTTCTTGTTTAAGAATAACAAACAAATATATAATATAATGTGTGTGTGTACACATGATGTGCTGTTGAACAGTTTTCCTTGTACCGAATGCCACTTAGAAGGCATTGATCTGCCCAGGGTTGACCCAGTGTAAAAGACACGGCCAAACCTGTCCTATGTTCCCTGGCTTTAAAGTTGTTGACTTTAAGTCAAAAACCTTTTGGATACATCACATCACTAACTGCACCAAGCACTTCTTTTCCTCTTCCTACTGCTCTTCGTCTCTCTGATTTTTTCCAATGCAGAGCAAACTCTGCGTTTGTGCATCTTTATGAACACCTGGGTTACTGTACATCATTCTGTGCACATATGTAAGTCTTTCGTGGAGTTTAACATTTTGTTCTTAAGTATATGTCTTTTATATTGTATTATATTACCTGGTTGGGTAGACAAAATGGCTATCCACGTCTGTGTTACCTGGTACATATCTCAGCAACTCGTGGGGTGTGGTGTGAGAGAAATGTAAATAAACCCTGCCGCATACAAAACTAAATATTGTAAATATTTTGTGTGGTGCTCTGATTCTGCTTTTCCTATCATACACTGTAAAGAATGATGGTTTCTTATTTTACCATGAAGAGAATGAAATATGTCGAGCAGGTGAAGGTGTGCTAAAACAATGTGACAATGTGATTCCAGGATGAGAGCCAAATAATTGTCGTTCATTCTTTTGAAAAAGTACCAAGCATATATTAGGGGAAGGCCAATCGATTTCTTCCTGTATATTTTTTTCTTATTCACCATTCTGTGATGCACTTGGGCACTTCATCAGTGATAATTCCTGGAGTTCGATGACTCCAGGTTTCGAGTCTTTCAACAATGACGCTCAGCGCTGGATTAACCATTAAGGAAAATAAGCACATGCTTAGAGCATCAAGGGATACTACAAATATGGTAAATGGTTTACGGCATTCTATATTCGGCCCCTGCTATAACAGCATCTGCTCTTATGAACTTCTTAGTTGCCTACCACTTCCGTCAAGGCTCACTTGACATAGTCTTTTCTTAACCTCCTAGTTTGTCCAATATTTCCACTGTAGAGCGTTAACCTATTGAAATTCCCTTCTCATCTGTTTTACCTACAGACATTGTTTGATTTATATACGTTCAAGGTGAACATACCAACTTTATAGGTCTCAACGATCTCAGAGGGCTTACAAAGGTCATGGGCACAGCTCCACCTTCAGACGAAGTTGAAAAAAAAACTTAAGTCTGTTAGTAATAAATGCATAAAGAGTGCATTGGAATGTCTGGCAGACTTACAGGAAACCAGAATCTAAGATACACTACATGCACTTGAGTAACAAGAGTACCAGACAGAATTCAGTGGTGTCGGCCGTGAACTGTCGACCATACACTGTTCAGATGGCTCATGGAAGTAGGATATCTTCTTACCTGTCTGACATGATGTGTTGGATGCCAAGTGATAAAACATAGTGACTAGGGTTAAGAAAAAAAAAAGTTTTAACGAATCTTATCTCTCTCCCTCTCGCCATACGTTCTTATATACCTCATTCTTTCTACATATTCTTTCTCTCTTCATCCTTCCTCCTTTTCTTTCTCTCTATCCTCTACTCTCTTTTTCTTTATATGTATTCTTCCTTACGGCAAGTTGATTCAGAAATCTCTCCAGCATCGAGAAAATAAATTTTTTTAATATTTTGTTACAATTTTGTTTTATATATTTTAGAAAAATGTTACAGTATGTCCGTAGTTTCCTGTCTCTGTTGTAAGATGTCCGTCACTTTTAGTCCTTGCTTGTCCACCACCTCCGTGATATTGCCTCCTATCACTTACACAACCAGAGGAGAAGTATCATGGATTTAAAGTCCTTGCGTTTTAAACGCACTGATATCTCGCTGAGTTTGGTCTCCATGGCTGATGAGAGGATTTCTGTCTTTGTCCTTTTCCGTATCTATACACCCACACTCGCTCGCTCACTCGCTCACTCGCTCGCTCGCTCGCTGTTACTTGGAATCGAAAATGACTTAGTAACATGTAGTAGGCTTTCGCTGATTGCTTTAGGTCTGTATGTAGTCACGTTCAGACATAGACATTGTCTTGGCCCAGTAGAACATCCAGGATGTGACAGCTTGCAGGACAGGGAGTTCCAACAGCATGATTGATGCTCGGTTTCAAGTGACTCGACTGGGGCGACGTGAAACAAAAGTGCTCGCTCAAGGGCGTAACGAGTCACTTGGTCCAGGGATTGCGCTCTATATTGTGTGTTTGTGTGTGTGTGTAACTGATTATTGCATTTAACTCTGACCGGCTATATGCAATAACTAGTAATATTGTTCTCCAATAATAATATTTTTCTAATTTTGTCATGGGTAATTTTGAGGGGAGGGCCAAGTCGATAACATTGACTTCAGTACTTGACTGGTACTTTATTTTATAAACCCTGAAAGGATTAAAAGCAAAGTCGGCAATTGTGATATATGAACTCGGAACGTAAAGTCGGAAGAAATGCAGCTAAGCATTTTGTCCGCGTTCATATTAATAATAATGATGATGATAATAATAATAATAATAATAATAATTATTATTATTATTTCTTTATAACCATGAGAATTGACAAAAAGATGAAGGACGATACATTGTGAAATTACGTAAAAGCATGTAACCATGGGAAATAAGACCAAAAACGAAATTCAAGAAGAAAAATCCCCTCAACAGAAGACCTCCGAGGGCTACTCGTGGTAGTGTCACAAAAAACTGTGACCCTGGCCTTCTCTCAGCCGTCCTCTCCTCTATCTTTCAATAAATTAAGAGGCAACACTTCCTTCTCCATTCTCATTTTTCTTTACAAGTGTAATTTGAAAAAGTTGAAGGCTTTTGACTAAATAGAGAGGTGTCTGTCTATAGTCCTCTCCGTCTCGTCCACTACACAACTTCTGCCTTTTCTTTTTTTTATATACCAAATATATAAAGCTGACAATGTATATACAGAAACACTCATTAGAAATGTTTTTTGAACCAATATATAAACCGTTTTTGTCTAGCAATAATCATTCTCGTACTTTGTTTTCTGCCTGACTTTCACTTCACTTCGTCTCGCTTTGTTTCTTTTGATGTTAATCTAGCAATCTCTTGACATACCAATTTTTTTTTTGTTTTTGTTTTCTTTCTACATGTTTATTTATATTTTTTGGCGCAGCCCGCCAACCGTCTTGTTTGCTCTGTTTTGTCTCTCTCTCTCTCCGTCTGTCTTATTTTCTGCATCTCTCTCTCCTTCTCTCTTATTCTCTTACTCTCTGTCTACCTCTGAAATCAAATCCCTCTTTTAGCAGCTGAAGGTCTCTGGCGAGGAGACAGGAATTAATATGATACCACTTGAAAGTTTCATCTACCAACTCGGTTGCAATTTAGAACTGGTTTGCTTGGAGAGAGAGACTTGGAAAATGAAAATAAAGATAATATTGTATTTACTAAGTTTGTGTATATATGTTTGTGTTAGGAGTGAGGTACAGCAACAAGGGATTTCTTTATATGTTGAAGGAAGGATTGGCTGATCCCACACAGTGGAAGTCGTTCCGCTGACGTCACGTTTTGGCAACCTTCTTTAGCAAAATGGTAAATAAAACCGAGACACAAAGACGGTTTTATTTTATTAAGAGCTGACGCTAACTTCCAAACGTTATGGAATACTGTGAAGACACGATATCGCTATTTTGAAGGTTAAATTTTTTCTTCCTAGATTAAATCCTTGCTGTTTTCATTAATGGTTAAACTAGAGTGATGATCTAAACGAAACCCTAAGAATTCGATCAGTCTAGTAATGGGAGTTTGTATTGACGAGAATCAGTTCGGATATATACAAAAGGGAGCAAATATCAGCTTCATATCCCACATGTAAAAAAGAAAAAAAAAATCAACTTTAACATACTTTTCAAAGATTTGATATTTTTCTGAGCCCCCACCCCGACCCCAATGTAGTTTGCTTTGTGATACATTTCATATCATGGAAATGAAAAAGAACGTTATTTCCAGAAAAAAATAGGAAGGAAATTTAAATTTGATAGTTCAAATGTATAGTCTGACTCAACTAAACATTAAATATTTCTTCAGAAAAAGAAAAATTATTTTTTTTCTCCAGTTGAAAGGCGTTAAGGCAGATCATTAATTCCTCCACCCACCCCACCCCTAAGAAACATCAACATATACTCTGTTTATATCCTGCATCTTTTTATCCCATGGAAATTTCAATGTTTAAGTCTCTTGCTTCAATATTATTTGAATAAGTCTAATGATTTATTCGTAAGCAACTCGGATAATATATTCTTTTAGCCCTATCTTATGGCTGTGTGATTAGAGGCAGAAACAATGTGAATTTGGTTTCAGTTCCAATGCTTGGCTCCTACTGTTACTTGTGTTTACATGACTATGCTGTGAGGCCATGTATTTTTTTATACAAATTTACATACTTGTACTCCTCAATATAGGGCCAGTGGACAGAAAAAATATGAAGGTACCTGAGCTTAACATTGTACATGAGTGTCTTCCCTATAGGAAAAGGTAGGGATCATCGTTTAACGTCCACCTTCCATGCTAGCATGGGTTGGACGATTTGACTGAGGACTGGCGAACCAGATGGCTGCACCAGGCTCCAATCTGATCTGGCAGAGTTTCTACAGCTGGATGCCCTTCCTAACGCCAACCACTCCGAGAGTGATCAAGAGAGTATGATCAATAAAAGCTTCCCTGTTGTGGGCTGTGAATTTGGTGTCAGTGAATCTACCATTTGTTCCATTTGCGAAATGCACAGAGACTATTCATTTATCAATGTTTTTTGGAACTAAACCCCTGTTACAAACGAGGATATATATATATATAATATATACACGCATACACACGAGAGGAAGTCAAAAATTATCATCTTTATTGTCACACTGCCTTCTGCACATGCATGCTTATAGTTGGTACTATTGTAGTCAAGTGATCAAAGTTTGAGCCTGATTGCACCATATTTCTTTTCTAGCTTTGCAGTGTAAGCATGGATGCTCCACTAGCAATGTGCACCAAAGAAGAACAAAGAGCAGTGATCTGAGAGATGGTAATGGTGAACTGCTTCACCATCACCATCTCTCAAGCTTGCTGAATCTTCTCGTCAGTGGTAGAGGTCGATAGATGTCCTGCTCTCTCTTCATGCATCATGCTTGTCCATCTACTTTTAAACTTCTTGATCCACTCGTACACACTTCTACACAGTAGTGTACTGTCCCCTGTATTGTACTAAAAGCCTCCAAAGAATTTCAGCACCTGACACACCGACCAGAGAAATCGGATCACATTTCTTTGTTCTTCTTTGGTGCACATTGCTAGTAGAGCAGCCATGCTTACACTGTAAAGCCAGAAAGAAAAATGGCGCAATCAGGCTCAAACTTTGATCACTTGACCACAATAGTAACAACTATAAGCCCGCATGCACAGAAGGCAGTGTGATAATAATAAAGATATGTTATGGTAAAAGTGCGAATAATTTTTGACTTTCTCTTGTGTGTGTGTGTGTCTCACAATATATGGATTCAGGTAATCCAGTAGTACTTACAAAAACAGTTCTTTAATCTATCATTCTACAAAACAAAGAATATATAACCAAATACAAAATGAACATTGTGAAAGTGGTTGTGCTTTATCAATGAACTACCAGATATAAACCATTCATCTTACTATCTAATAACATATATGTATGCATGCATGCATTGTAATGGTTCACTGGTGTTCAGAGAAACTGTCAATGGTGGAGTTTTTCTGCACGTAGTCTGCCATTTGCAATCCCTTAGAAATGCATTTCCTAATCTTTTTAATTCTTGAGGAATCCTTGAAATACATTCCATGCCTCAAGGACAGTATACTTTCATGAGGGAATGTGTTGTTTTTCAAAAGGTTCACTGCGTATTTTGAAAATAGAATTTGAGATTAGACAAGCTATGTTAATACTTGAGTCTTAAAAAAAACAGGTTTATTCATAATTTTGTTTTACACAAGTATACTTAAACCAAAGTGAACGACAGTAGTATATTTTTTTGTTCTAAATTTTTAATTTAAAAATTTTATTTTTTGTCTTTGTCATGAAATCTTCAAGATTTGTGAAGCACTACTTTGTGATCAAGCGACCTTCTAGAAATAGCAGCCCAATCTTCTTCATATCACATCCTACTGTTTTAAAAAAAGGGAATGATGCTTTAAATATGGTTGGCTCAGATACATTATCTAGAGAAAAATAAAAACTGATAATCTCTGTTTGAAGGTGGTTATTAGTTGGCAATGGTTAACCCAAAGTTAAACTACACATCACTACTGAAGGAAAACGAATTTATTCTCTATTCTAACATTGCATTTAGAGGAAATGCATTTCAATGATCTTATCTCATGCTTGGTTACAAAACTCTGAGAAAACACCTTAAACTTGTGATTTTAATGGAATAATTGACAAAGGCAAGAATTGATACATTCTTTCCTCTATTCTCATTTGTGTAATAATTTGTTTTGAGTTTTAGAATTTATTTCTTTATCATATTTGAAATTAGTGTTTCAAAACAAGTGCTTATCCTAAATTAAATTTCACTTTCAATTTAGACTTTTGGGTGTATTTATTTATGGCTAATAAACTTTAGTTTTCTTCTTGAGCAAACTCAAAAGGTCTGGTTGCTTCACAACAGTTTAAATATTTCCTTTTTGTCTTTTTACTTTTCATTATTTCCTGTTGCAGGGCTGGTGGATTGCCAGAATTGTTAGTGTTGGACAAAATATTTTATGCCTTGCAAAATACTTTATGCCTTCCTACTTTTTATGTTCTAAGATCAAATTTCACCATATTTAATTTTGCTTGTCCCGTTCTCGAGTTTGACAGAAGAAAGCAAACAATTAAGAGCTAAGGGTCAATACAATCTTTTAACCCCTCAGTCTTGAAAATTGCTAGCCTTGTGCCTATATTAGAAACAAACATTTTTTATTGTATTTTTTTTTTTTACTTGTTTCAGTCATTTGACTGTGGCCATGTTGAAGCAATGCCTTTTTAGTTGAACTAGTTGACCCCAAGACTTATTCTTTGTAAGCCTAGTACTTATTCTATCGGTCTCTTTTGCCAAACCACTAAGTTTCGGGGATGTAAACACACCAGCATCGGTTGTCAAGCGATGTTGGGGGGACAAACACACATATACACACACACACACATATATATGCATATATGACAGGCTTCTTTCAGTTTCTGTCTACCAAATCCACTCTCAAGGCTTTGGTCGGCCCGAGGCTATAGTAGAAGACACTTGCCCAAGGTTCCACGCAGTGGCACCTTGGGCAAGTGGGACTGAACCCGGAACCATGTGGATTGTAAGTATGCTACTTACCACACAGCCACTCCTACGCCTATATTTAATTTAAATTTCTAATAACTAAATTTTATGGGGCAGGTGGAGGGCAATATCTTCAGATGGAAAATCTCAAATATTTCTTCTACAAATAATTAAAAATCACTATAGTTGACATGACTAACAGTATTCCTTTGACTGGTAAGAGTTGATGTTGGAAGATACCTCTAGCAAGAGGTAACTTCAAAACATTAGAACTTATGATTTTTTTGGCAACAAGACTATATTGGATCTGACATTCATTGAAAGTTACTATGTTTAAGATGTGTTCATAACAGCTACAAGGAAAAATTCTTTGTGAAATTTACTCTATCCCTTTGTTTTGAGTTTAGATTCTACCAAGGTTGATATTTTTTTTTTCTTTCATACTTCCATAGCTGATAAAATAAATACCAACCAAGAATTGGGGGTTAATTTAATTACCTGTATCTTTTTTCTCTTAAAAAAAAATGTGTGGCATTGTACCTGTCAAATCTTTATTTTTTAAATAGTTTTAACATTTTTCAAAAATTTTTCTTGTAATTCTAGAGATAACAGGTTTGGCCACAGCAAATGATGTTCTTTACATGGATGTGAGGCGGGTTTGTATTTATAGTTTGGAGTTATTCACATTTTTTTCTTAAAATTCTGCTGGAAGCAAATCGAAATCCCAGTAGTATAACTTTGCACAGATGATACGCATTATAATCTTATTCACCGTACAAAAGCAGTGAAAGTGTTTATGTAGGTAGGTAGGTAGATAAATATGTAGGTAAGTAACAAACGTGAAAGCAAAACAAACGCAACATAATTTGTTTGGAGTGAAACTGAGTGGAAGACACTGGGAGTGGTAATGGCTATATATTGCAATTCGTTACAGGATAGTTTCAATAGGGATGGGATGAAACCTAGAAGTTATGACAAATAGAAGCTAGTTCTTTGTTTTATCTAAACAGTTGGACAACTTTTTGTTGTTGCTGCAGTGCTCATGATTTTATTTTATATTTGTTTTTCTGCATCAGCCTGTTGTTATTAATGAAAGCAGAACTGCTATTACTACATACCATATCATATCCCTTTCTCTACTGCCAGTCCTTACTCCCTCTCTCCTGAACCACTCTCTATTGACATCTATCTCTCACTCTTATCATTGGCTACTTCCCCACTCTTATTCACCTTCCATCTTTAATTCCTCTAACCACCTTTGGCCCTCTTTCTATCCATCACTTCCATCCTTTACCACACACACACACACATTCTTGTAACCATTACCCACCCTTCCTGATTCCTCTGTTACTGAGCTCTCTTTTATTCAGCTTCTTGTGTTTCTTGTCACTATTATCTTTATCTCTCTGGCTTTTCTCCTTCTGCCCCCACTCAACCATATACAATGCAGGAGTCAATGCTGCATCAAATAATAATAGTAAGCACAAGTTTGGCTGAAAGGGAACAGTTAATTATATTAATCCCAGTATTTAACTAGGATTTTCTATCAATTTTTTTTATCAATCCTGGGAAGATGGAAAGCAAAGTTGATTACAGCCAAATTTGAACTCAGAATGTAAAGAGCCAGAAAAAAAAAGAAAAAAAATCTGCAAAGCATTAACTTGGCTTGTGAAGACCTGTTGGGGCAAGCAAAAGTGAAATCATGATGGCACCTGTGCCCAGCATCGCCTTTCTGGCACTTGTGCCCGTGGCACGTGTAAAGACTTTCGAGCAAGGACGTTGCCAGTGCCGCTGGACTGGCTCTTGTGCAGGTGGCACATAAAATACACCATTTTGAGCATAGCCGTTGCTGCCTGACTGGCCTTCGTGCCGGTGGCACGTAAAAGCACCCACTACACTCTTGGAGTGGTTGACGTTAGGAAGGGCATCCAGCTGTAGAAACTCTGCCAAATCAGATTGGAGCCTGGTGTAGTCACCTGGTCTACCAGTCCTCAGTCAAATCATCCAACCCATGCTAGCATGGAAAGCGGACGTTAAACGATGATGATGATGATGATGATGTAGTGATTCTGTCAATAATAACAATAGCATCATAATAATAATTTATTTATGCAAATAACATACATAACATTCTAATTTATGCATGTGTGTGTGCATGGACACACACACACATATACATGTATGTGTTGTTTGATACTTGGAGAAATGTGCTGGAGGTGAAGTTTTTCCATCCAAAGTCAATCGTATCATAGTAGACTTCCAAAGGCATTCCATCCATATCCATCGTACTTTATTTTCAAACTATGCGTATACAAGTCTATATTATATAGACTTCTAATAAATGAAAAAATGCATTGTAAATAAACAATGACATAAAAAAATGTATATACATAAGACACAGAGGGTCCCCAATTCTTCATCAGTTATCAGCCAGAATGGTAACACTTAATTTTGCACTTTCATAAAACTGAGGGGATTCCCATCTGAGTATTACCATTCTGGTTTATAACTGAAGAATTGGGAACCCTCTGGGTGTTACATGTATGTTTTTTATTTGTCGTTTATTTACAAGGCATTTTTCATTTATTAGTAATGGTACACAGTACATACCAGGCATTTATTAAGTGTTTATATAATCTAGTGTCCCGTCCCATTCTGTCAAAAACAACAATTTCAGAGTGTGATTTAAATGAGATTTGGCTGCTATTTGCAGGGTGCTATTTCAGATCGAGCTATCACATACAGACCCCACCTTGATGAGGTGTGGTAAATTACAAAGATGTTAGTTGCTAATCACTGTAATTATAATGACTGAAGCATCAACAGGAAAGGAGTAAACCTGATTTTAGAAATAAGATATTATTGTCATGACATCATTTGCGGAATTGAACGGTGGTGGTGATGGTGATGCTGGTTAGCACCTGATTAAGCAGACCTATGGTTAGAGGCATTACAGTGATGCTCATCCCTGCCCTCATGGGCACAAACAGACCTATGTTTAAAGACATTCCAATGACGACCATCCTGTCTTCAAGGGAACGAGCAGACCAGTGATTAAAGATATTCTAGATTTCTAGGAATTACTAAGTTATCTTTTGGGGCATTGCATATCTAGGACTACTTTATTCAATGTATCCTGTATTTTTTTTTCTAGATGGCAAGATGTAATTATAAGGAAGATTTGGCTGCTATTTCTAGCACCTCAATTATATTGAGATTCCCTTGCTATCTTAGGAAGATTTGGCTGCTATTTCTAGCACCTCAATTATATTGAGATTCCCTTGCTATCTTAGGAAGATTTGGCTGCTATTTCTAGCACCTCAATTATATCGAGATTCCCTTGCTATCATAGGTAATTTTTTTTAATCCTCCAAATGTCTGATAGCAATGTTTCGATCAGTTAAACAAAGATAAGTAACCCAATAAAATGGTCTCAATAAAAAGGCTGCTTAACTTGGCAAAAATAGCAGCTAACTTACCCTCAGAGATCATACCCTACTATCTTTAAATTTTATTCCAAAAAACAAAAATAAGTAGTATGATAGGCCTGCATGATCAAATTGGCCTAGGGTTAAACAAAATAACTCTGGTAATGAGCATTGGCTGGCTGGGTTATTTAATAACTTAAATCATTTAAGGTTAATGGTGTATTGTAAAGTATTTAAAAATAGAATTTGATTATCTCTTT
Source organism: Octopus bimaculoides (assembly GCF_046866305.1). Lineage (NCBI taxonomy): Eukaryota > Metazoa > Mollusca > Cephalopoda > Octopoda > Octopodidae > Octopus > Octopus bimaculoides. The sequence continues at coordinate 135,811,982 of NC_142929.1, forward strand.
TTTCCAAACCACTAAGTTGTGGAGATGTAAACAGACTTGGAATATATATATATATATCTATCTATATATATATATATATATATATATATATATATATGTTGGAGACTATTTGATCAACTTGTCCTTTCAAGGAGTGCCCCAGCATGGCCACAGTCCAATGACTGAAACAGCTGAAAGCATGAAGTAGTATACTCATGCAGGTTTATATAATTAAATTGCACATTTACCATTTATGTGAAGACCATTTGTCTTTTAACAGGTGTCAACTGATAAAAGAAATATACACCAAGATGAATGTTTGTGAGAGAGAGAGAGAGAAAGAGAGAACTGAAATATCAGTCTCCCACTTCCATTTGTTTTTAATATGATTCCATATGTTATCTAGGCCACTGTAATCTTCATCGGGAATGCATCAAGTAGTTCTATGTTTTTGTAGAAATGAAAGTAAAAAGATAAAGAATACATATAATGTGATTGCATGTGTTTACATACACTGTGTATGTGTGTGTATGCATAGAATATGTGTATATTGTAGTTGAATGTTTATGCATCTCTCTTCACACACATGTGTATATATATATATATAGGGTTATAATATATACATATAAATAAATATTCATATAGATACACATATAATACACACAAGCACACTTACAGTTTTGCTATAATATTTTTGTTTTATATTATTTTTTTTGTTTCTATAGAGATGTGTCATCAGACATATGGGGAACCCACCTAAGCTACACCTATTAAGATGAATAGGTTTGATACTCCAAACTATTTTTATCTTGTGCTTGAAAACTCTGCCAGCATCTGAGTTCCTGCTCAGCTAGCATTTTGGTTGGTTCTCTTGAAATAGTTACTGAATTACAAAAGAAACAAAACAAAAGAGAAATTGGCAGATTTTTATGGCGAACTTCTGTTAATCTTATTACACATGCTGATTTGGTTTATTTATCCACCATATGTGAAAATAATTTCTACTCTTCATTGAGTAGATGCGAATAATAACTAGATGGTGTTCTGATATTCTTCATTCTCTCATCATTATTTTGTGATGCGAAGATTAGGATATATACTAATTCAAGATTTTATCATATATCAATGCTTTGTTATTGATAATGAAGTATTGAGGAAGCAGTTGGTATATTTATTAAATGAGTAATATTAAATATAATTGAGCTTAGAGAAATTAGTCAAACCAGTCAATAGGTACAAGATTTAAATAAATCATGTCAGTATTGATGCACCATTAACACATTTTTATAGGCGTCATTCAGTACATTATTTTGATTTATCCTTGATATCATTGAGTACATACGGATATATGTGCATACCTCTTTCTCTCTCTCTGTGTATACCTACTGATATCTATGGATAGGTGTAGAGATGTGTGTGCACATGCATTAGAAAGGGCATCCAGCCCTAGAAACCATGCCAAAGCTGACACTGAAGCTCGATGCAGCCTTACAGCTCACTGGACCTTCTCAAACTTTCCAACCCATGCCTGTATAGAAGTGGACATCAAATGATAAAGAAATGGAAAGACTAGTAGTTTTATCTCCTGAAAATTCTGTCTTATAATAAATGAAAAAGTTCTTAATATTATACCAGAGGCATTTAAAATGACTGCTGGCCATTAGATAATGGTAAGCATACACTAAGCATGTGGTATAGTGATTAACACTTTGAGCTAATGATCATGAACTTGTGAGTTTGATTCTCGGACATAGCAGCACATTGTGTCCTTCAGCAGTGCACTTCATTTTCTTTGTATAAGCCAACTCAGACTGGTACAGCATGAAAACTAGTGTTGGCCTAGTGCTGGTGCAGCCTTTTCTTCTTTCAGCTGTCAAATCCTTGATGTTCCACTGAGAGAGAGTAAAGATGATACTTGTGATTGCATAGCATCCTTAAACAATTAGCAAAACCATGGTACATGCTACCAAATGATAATCACTTGTTTGTTTTTTTTTATACGAATGGAGGCATGGCTATAAATACTAAGCACTTACAACAGTTTCTTTTGAATATAAAAAGTAAATATCCAAGCTGGTAACAGATTGCAAACCTGGACTGAAGTAGGCCAACAATGAGCTGTTGCTGCTTTCAGTGTTGTTGTCGTTATTGTTTAGTAACCTTCAACCTCTATATTCAGTTAACTGAGGTTGATGTGATCTGTGATGTGGAAGTACTTGATTGAACAATCGTTTAGTTTGTACCTTAACCATAGTCCTCTTAGAATTTTTATAGAAAATACAGTCTTAACATGCTGGACTCTGGATATGTGATCCTATTTCAAATAGGAAGTCTATGATGATGATTATCTTTTAATACATATATTTTTTAACTAATCTGAAAAACTGCATCTCAGTATGTCATACTTGATCCAGTTTCATCTCCTTTTAAAAAGCCTAACCCTCTTAGCTTTAGTTTATTCATTACTTCTGTGTCTACTTAGGTTTACTTTATTTCTACTGTGTAAACCATCCATTAACATTTTTTTTCTTATGCCGTCCATTTATATTGAATGTCCAAATCACTGTAGTTTCTTCTTTACCCCCTTTATTATGAATTTAATAAAAAAAAATATGGTCATTATTAAACTGGTGTATCAGTGATTAAGTGGAAACAACATAATTGTAAAGACACTTCAGCATTTTCAAAGATATGGCCACCTCTCTAATGTGGGTGCCTTGATAAAATACATCAAGTACACTCTGTGAAGTGATTGATTATAGGAATGGCATCAGTCCATATAAACTAAGCCAAAAATGAGTCGTACAAATGAGATATGGTTCCTCCAACCTGTGCAGACAGGCAGCAGCTTCAAATAATTGACTCTGCTACAAAGATCCATCCAATCCATATCGGACTGGAAAGCAGATGTAAAATAATGATATGAAGAGAGGGATTAAGAGGGTTGTAAAGATCTACCCATCCCAAGGAGGTCTATTTGTGGAAACACACAATCGATCATAATGATATAATATTGTGTGTCTTTATCATTGAGTAAAGCAGTTTTTGGATATCTAATTTAAAGAGTAAATGTTTTCTTCCGCTGTTTTATTGGAAAGGTAAAATTGAATTATTTTTGTCAGTTTCCGACAGTAATTAACAGTGTATTGTAAAGAAATCCAATTACTCTAATGACATCTTAAATGAATATGTATTCTGAGACAACTAGATTTAAGTGTCAGTCTGTTTAATTATTCACTGAGACATGAAGGTTAACAACTCTTGTAATTCCTATAATTATACAAGATTGACTTTGTGAATGGAATTAATTTCTGAAAGTTCCTTCTTAGTACAGTTTTGATTTTTTTAAATTTTTTTTTTTTAAATAGAATGAAGTTTTCTCAATTAATTCTCAATGTATCACTGTATTTGTTTCTATTGGCTAGTGAGTAATGAAAGGCAATGCTAATCTTTGTAGAAAATAATAAAACCCTAAGCTACATTATATAAAACAGGCCTGCACATCATATTAGCCCAAGAGCATGTATTGTTTCCCCATGTAGCATATTGGGAATTTAGACATAACCTATTTCTAAAAAAAATAACTGATGTGTTCGGATAAGTATTAAGCTGTTTATATGATTAGAGGATGAGACACATATCTTCCGATTAGTCACAATACATTGATCTCTTCAGTTTCAACATTGATTAGTTGATTTACATAACACTTAATATTTACTTCATATATATGAAAAACCAGTCATATAAAATACCATAAAGTGTATGAATGAATAAATTTTATGTAAGAATTTATATCTAGATTTACTAAAGAAACTAGACGCAGGAGTGACTGTGTGGTAAGTAGCTTGCTTACCAACCACATGGTTTCGGGTTCAGTCCCACTATGTGGCACCTTGGGCAAGTGTCTTCTACTATAGCCTCGGGCCGACCAAAGCCTTGTGAGTGGATTTGGTTGACGGAAACTGAAAGAAGCCCATCATGTATGTATGTATGTATATATATATATATATATATATATATATATATATATATATATATATATAGTTAGGCATAGGAGTGGCTGTGTGGTAAGTAGCTTGCTAACGAACCACATGGTTTCGGGTTCAGTCCCACTGCATGGCACCTTGGGCAAGTGTCTTCTACTATAGCCTTGGGCCGACCAAAGCCTTGTAAGTGGATTTGGTAGATGGAAACTGAAAGAAGCCTGTCGTATATATGTATATATATATATCATCATCATCATTTAACGTCCGCTTTCCATGCTAGCATGGGTTGGACGATTTGACTGAGGACTGGTGCAACCGGATGGCTACACCAGGCTCCAATCTAATTTGGCAGAGTTTCTACAGCTGGATGCCCTTCCTAACGCCAACCACTCAGAGTGTAGTGGGTGCTTTTACGTGTCACCCACACGAAAACGGCCACGCTCGAAATGGTGTCTTTTATGTGCCACCCGCACAAGAGCCAGTCCAGGGGCCCTGGCAACGATCTCACTTGGCTTGCCGGGTCTTCTCACGCACAGCACATTTCCAAAGGTCTCAGTCAGTAGTCATCGCCTCGGTGAGGCCCAATGTCCGAAGGTCTTGCCTCACCACCTCAGCCCAGGTCTTCCTGGGCCTACCTCTTCCACGGGTTCCCTCAACTGTTAGGGAGTGGCACTTTTTCACGCAGCTATCCTCATTCATTCTCACCACATGTCCAAACCAGCGCAATCGTCTCTCTTGCACACCACTACTGATGCTTCATATGTTCAGCTTTTCTCTCAAGATACTTACACTCTGACGGGTATGCACATTTACATTACACATCCAGCGGAGCATACTGGCTTCATTCCTTGCGAGCTTACGCATGTCCTCAGCAGTTACAGCCCATGTTTCACTGCCATGTAGCATGGCTGTTCGTACACATGCATCATACAGTCTGCCTTTTACTCTGAGTGAGAGTCCCTTTGTCGCCAGCAGGGGTAAGAGCTCTCTAAACTTGGCCCAGGCTATTCTTATTCTAGCAGTTACACTTTCAGTGCACCCACCCCCACTACTAACTTGGTCACCCAGATAGCGGAAGCTATCGACTACCTCTAGTTTTTCTCCCTGGAATGAGATAGAAGTTGTTTCCTGTTTGTTTACAGTGTTTATTGCACCTGAACATCTGCCACATACAAAGACTAACTTTGTAGTTAATCTGCCTTTGATATTGCTGCAACTCTTATGTGTCCATAGCTTGCACCGGGTGTGTGTGTATATGTTTGTGTGTCTGTATTTGTCCCCTAACATCTCTTGACAACTGCTGTTGGTGTGTTTACGCCCCCATAACTTAGTGGTTTGGCAAAGGAGGCCGATAGAATAAGTACTAGGCTTACAAAAAATAAGTCCTGAGGTTGATTTGTTCAACTAAAGGTGGTGCTCCAGCATGGCTGCATTCAAATGACTGAACCAAAAAAAAAAAGATACCATGTGAGTTGTGAGCCAGACTTCCTATGCATCCATGGGTATTTAAGCAATGTGCTTGTGGACAGTTGATGGGTTGGTTGTGATGCTGACGAAAGAGCAATAACTCTTGAAATTTGCATTTACACCCATTACTGATGTTTTCTATCTTCAATCACATTGTTTACATAGACGTAATTTGCAGTGCTGGCTCTGTGGGAAATCTATAGGTGTAGTTGTGGTTGTGTGGTAATAAGTTTGCTTCTCAACTGCTTGGGTCTGGGTTCAGTCCCACTGCGAGACAATTTGGAAAATATCTTCTACTATAGCCTTGGGCTAACCAAAGCCTTGTGAGTGGATTCGGTAGATGGAAACTGAAAGAAGCCCATTGTGTCCATTTGTCTCCTACCACCACTTGACAACAGATGTTGGTGTGTTTACATCCTTGAATTTAGCTGTTCAGCAAAAGAGACCAATAGAATAAGTACTAGGCTTGAAAGGAGAAATTCATCAAGGCCCCAGCATGGCCACAGTCTAACAATGGAAAAAAGTGAAACAAAAGATAAACTTAAAAATAAATTCACTGCTCTGCTAACACAAGATAAGACACAATATTGACTTGTAAACCTTTAATATACTTGGTAGTATTTTGTTGTAAAATGAAATACTGTGCCTTTATTAGTGCTATATAGAGTGCAGGCAGGGCCATGTGGTTAAGAAATTTGCTTTGCAACCAGATGGTTTTGAGTTTGGTTTTACAGCATGGCACCATGAATGTCTTCTGCTATGGCCCTAGGTTGACCTTGAAAAGCGTTTCTTTCAAAGTTTGTTTATGCAGGCCTGCTATGCAGCATCTAGCCAATCAATATTGTCTCTGCTATGGAAAGAAAGGAAAAAACAAAATGAGAAGAAAAAGCTAGCTAAATGTATTGAAATTTGTAAATGAATAAATTCATGAGAAGAATTCTAATATTGTGGTTGCTTTTGCTTTTTTTTTTTTTTTCTAGAGAAATGAGATTTGAGTTAAACTTCTAGAAGAGTTTACTTTCTACATTAGCTATGAAGTGTATAATGTTTGGTAATGTGTTTGTTTATTCTGTAATTGTGTTTACAATATTCTATAAACACCTGTTTATAAAATTACTTTGTAATGTCTGACCAGTTATGTAAGTTCAGGAAAGATAAATGGATTATGAATTAATTGAATTAATAATCTGTCAATTCATAATTTGATTCATGGGGTTATTTCCCTGTTGTAGATATCAGACTGCGGTGAAGCACCTTGTTTGTTATGTTGGACATTAGTAGAATATCCTATTCTGTTAGCACTAAATGGCTGATAAATTATCTTGTGGAAATAAAATAGCCAAAATAAAGACTTACAATATTTAATCTGGAAATAAGGAATGGCAAGTAATCTGTAATGTAATGAGTAATGTGGTTAGCCAACAAGCAATAGGTATGTGGTTTGATTACCATCAGTGGGTTTATTGCTCTACCCTGTCTCAAATTGCTGTCTATCATACATGAGAGATGAAAATCAAGTGAATAATTTTATCTCAGTTGAAATATGTTTTCTATTCATTATTTTCAATATTTTAGTATGGAATAGATTTTGTTGAAGCAATTAAATTTACATTAAATGTTTTACTGTTACTAATGACTAAACAACGAGAAAGGAGTGGAACCTGTCACTAAACTATGGAGGCGGCATTTCAGCATCTCAATCTCATAGTTATGTGTGAGTGTTTGTTTTCTTGTGCATATAAATGTCTTTGTGTGTTTGCTACTTGGGTTATTCAAATAAAATTGCTGGAAGAAAGTGTTTTTTTTCTTTTTTTTTCCTTTTGTTAATTTCAGACTTAGATTCCTTTGTTAATAACATTATATATGTTTTTTTTTTAATTCATCCTCCCACTACATGATTATTTACTGTCCCTTGGGCTTTAGATAAGGCTCCCTATAATTGTCCTTTATGGTGATGTCACATGAAACAGCTACTGCAAACAAGTGCAGTATATCAATATCTTCCACCTGCACAGCTTGAGACAAATCCTGGATATCAAATGAACTGAGTTGCCAACATTGAGGCTCTGGCTTGTGTCCAAATACACAGCCTTCTCATCTTACTTTAAACAATCAGTCTTCCACTGGCTGGGTCACTTACACTGCATGTCATAAAAGAATATCAAAAGATCTGCCGTATGGTGAACCAGCCTCTGACAAGTGAAGACAATTTCAAAGATGACATGAAGTCCTTTACATGAATGTTGAAAGGTGGGAGGATACAAAAGGGATCATTCCCACTGGAAGCTGGAACTGGGCAAGGGTATAAACGGACAAGAGAAGAGGCTGATGAAAAAAGGCAAAATCAATGGATAAACTTCACCAGGACAAGACTGACAAAATAGTGCCTTCAAATGCAGTGGATTATAAGAGGACCTGTCACTTACATGTAAGTTTCTACAATCAAAGCAAGACATTGCAGATTCATGGTTTCATGATACTAACAGGCATCTCCAATATCCTTATGTCTATATTACTTATGTCTTTATCATTTTTTTCTTAAATGACCAAAAAATTGCCATTAGGAAGGAAATCTAGCCATGAAACACTGCTTCAAAAACTGTCCAAAATGGTAAAGATGACTACTTAATTATTTGGCATTGGCAAGAGATGCATGCTATGAAACACTGATTTGGTTACAAAATTAGATACGTGCATCTCTTCAATTTATGCAAACAGTAAATAAATACATAAATAAATACATACATACAAAAATAAAGCCGAATAAAGACACTATAAACAACTGCTTAATCTAAAATTGGAATCCTATTTTGTACTTCGTTCTGGCATCATTTTATAAGTTTGGGCTAATTGCTGTTAAGAACCATCTTATCTTGTTTATTTGATCTCATTGCAATGTTGTTGTTGTTATTGTAGTTGCCACTCCTCCAAAAGAAGTTTAGTGTTGCAATTTGATTTGAAGTGGCATAATGGTTTCAACTGGAATTGACTTGAAAGATTTGAAACTTCTACAGAGAAACTTCTCCATGCGGACTGTTGCCTCCAGCAAATATAGCAGAACAATTTGCATTCCATTCAGAATACGGTTCTACATTGATATCAATGTTCTACTAGAACCATCTCATTGCAGACACTTGTTGCTTTTATATCTCTCTCTCAAAACTTTTGCACAACAGTGCAATATGTACTTGAGGAATAAGAGATGTTAATCTGGTTTTATTTATACATTCTGTTTGCTATTTGTAGGAGTGTGGGGGGAAGATTATATAACACCTGGAAATGGCAATGTTGTTTTGTGCTCTAAAAAAGAAACAATTACAAAACCAGTGATATAATATGAAGGTAATATTTTGCATCTCTAATTTATTTACATTTTTAGCCTAAATGTAATTTCTATTTTAGAGAACATCTGGCCCATTTGTCAGGCTTCCAGCCAACTGGTGATTAGATTAAGAGTGCTAAATATTTTGTTAGAAAAATTAAGAAATTTACCTACATACAATCCCCACTTTAGAGAACTATGTGTAGCCGGTTTATTAGGGTTCTAGCTGACAGTCCAATCACCATTTTCTTTGTCCTTTATCTTTTCACTTTTAGCTTTTCTTCCATTTCTCTTCCATTTTGCTTCTTATCTCTCTCCTTTCTGTTATCCTTTTTTTCACTCTTTTCTTTCTTCTTCCCTCTTCTATCAAACACATTGTATGTGTTTGTGTGTCACACAAACACTGGCACAGGCATGGCTGTGTGGTTAAGAAATTTGCTTCCCAGCCACATGGTTTCAGGTTCAGTTCCATTGTGCGACACCTTGGGCAAGTGTCTTCTTTATAGTCCTGGTCCAACCAAATTCTTGTGAATAGATGTGATGGGCAGAAAAGAAGCCCATCGTATGTGTGTATGTTTATGTCTCCTTGTTTAGACATTGCATGATAGCTGCAAGTGAATGTTACCATTATACATGCAGTGCCATTCATTTCCAATATTCTGTGTAAATATTTCTGGCCATGGGGAAATATTACGTTGCTTGGAAACAGATGATGGTTGGCAACAGACATCTGGCCATACTGTTGCCTCAATAAACTCTGTCCAATCCATACATGGGAAAGTGGACATTAAAATTATGATGTTGTGTGTGTGTGTGTGTGTGTGTGTGTGTGTGTGTGTGAGAAACAAGTAAAAGATAAAAAATATGCAGTCGTTTTATACCTATTTTATATATTGTCTGAGTCAGACAGGTCATGATGGTCTGGGTCATTTCTTATTCAAAGTGACTTCTTCCTGGATGTATCATTTATACATTCTATTTTTGATATGGCTTCTATGGCTAGATACCTTTAACACCAACAACTTTACAGAGTGTACTGAGTACATTTCATCCTGGTACTTGTACGAGAGAGGTTGTCATGTCTTTGCTAATCAATGACTCTTATATCTTTCTTATCCTCCTTCTCCAGATTGTCTTTAGGTCTGTCTAGCTTTTACTTTAAAGTCACTAATCATTGGCATATGTTGAATGGTACATTCTTCATCAGAGGAAGACTTAACTTTTCCTACTGTCTGTCTATCTTATTTCCTGGTGAATACAAAGTTTAGCTAGATCCCATGTTTGCTTGATTAGTTGGCTGGCTGGCTTCCTGAAGTTCATGTTGCAAATGATGAATTCAGTTACATAACAGGAACCTTGACTTGTTCTCTGTACCACATAACCATAGCCTTCATGTATGCCAGAGAAGCCGACATAGTAGTGTTTGTGTTCATTTAAATCACCAGCCTTGATAACGAGGTTGTTGCAGAAGGCTATTATAAAAGCAGTTCTTTTCATTTGCCAGCCCTGTTTGTGGTGCATCTGAGGAGGTAACTGTTATTATTGGTTTACCTGTGACTAATCTAAGCTTAATTAATCTATTACATATGTATGTAGGAACATACATATGTGAGCATGCATGTATGCGTATATTTGCATTGTATATACACATGTATACATTTGCACATGACCAATGTCTATACATATAGATATATACAGATAGGCACAGACATGGCTACATGGTAAGAAGTTTACTTCCCAACCGCATGCTTCTTGGTTCAGTCCTACTGTGTGGCTCCTTGAGGTAGTGTCTTCAGACCCAAGTTGACCAAAGCCTTGTGTGTGGATTTGGTGGATGGAAATGGAAAGAAACCAAGTGTGTGTGTGTATTACCTCAACTACTTTATCCATTTCTCTGCTAACAATATGCCAATGTCGTCACTCCTCCTATCTGAAAACTTCATCTTTGCTCTCTAGGCTGAAACTTCCCTCCAATTTTGTCCCTTGAACACAACACACTTTTTTTCCCCTGACTTTCATTGTTCCAATGTTAATTGTGGCAGCCCTAAAGTTTTAAACTTGACAGGAAGTGGTCTGTGCCCAGTGGTGAATGGGTAGATTTATATTGGTTTTCTACATCTGAAATAAAGCTTGTGCAGTCATTTCTCATAACCAGGTGGGGTGTCCCCCAATTCAATTCATCTTTTATTCCTTTACTTTCCACTGAATTTCTACAAATAATTATTAACACCAAGATGCAAAATATGGCTGTGTGGTGAAGAAGTTCACTTTTCAACTATGAGGTTTAGGGTTCAGTCCCACAGCCTGGTATTTTGGGTAATTATCTTCCAATATAGCTCAAGACTTAGTGAAGGAATTTTCTAGACACAAACTGACCAAATCACGTGTGTTTGTGTGTGAATGTTTACAAAACTATGAGCTACAAGTACGAGCACTGACGTCACTGTTTGTGACGCATCATTATTTGTGGTTGGGCTGCAACCAATGCAGTTTGTTGATGATTTCTTATCAACAAATTATCTGTAAATTTCTTGCTCTCCACTTCCTCTGAAATAAAAGAAATTCCTTATTTGAAAGACAAGTACAGGTTGCATCTGGCCATAAAAATCACATCTCAAATTTTCTCATCAAAACCATACTAGCGTGGAAACACATTAAATGAAATACAAAGATAGTTGGTGGCAGTCTTTATTGCTTTTTTTTTTTTTTTAAGTGGTAATGATTGAAACAATCTATGCTTCCTTGGCCTTATAAAAAGCAACGTTGTTGCTCATGACACCAGCAAACTTTTGACACCGTGAAATGCAGCAGGGCCTCTCAGATAATTGTACACCAAAATTTACTTTCATCTTTCATCAAAAGTTTTCCATCAGACAATTCCATCACTTAGAGAAGTAAAACATGCCCTCACATATCTACTGCCTCTGTAGCAAATGACAAAGAAATACAGGAGAGGTTCAATCATCTCAATACCTGTCCACTCACTCAGTCCAAACCTCTGCATCACCTCACTTATTCTCATCACCCACAATGTCCCCTAAAAGCATGACCCAACACATCTTTGCCATTATCTCTCTATCACTCTCTTTATCTTACTGTCTAACTCACTCTCCTTTCATTCTCAACTGGGTTATCCATGTATCTACTGTACAACAAGATACTTATCTCTGTCCCTTTATACCCTTAATCTCTCATTTAGCACAAAGCCACACCCCACTCAGTACTATTCCCCACTCTCTGTTGAGGTTCTTTTGTTTTACAAGATACTTGGTAACCCTGATGGTGCTGGTACCATGTAAAAAAACACACAGTACACTGTAAAGTGGTCAGCATTAAAAAGTGCATCCTGCTGTAGAAACCAGGCCAAAGTAGATGACTGGAATATGGTGTGACTCCTGACCTTGCTAGTTCTTGTCAAACCACCCAACCCATGCCAGCATGGAAAATGGATGTTAAATGATGATTTTTTTTTTTCTTTTTCTTTCTGCATTTTCAGTATGATAAAATAAGTCAACCTATTAACAGAGGCAGAATTATCTATCAGACTAATTACAGCAGACATTAAAAATGAAGCTCAGCATATTTAGGCTCTAAACTTCATTAGGCAGATATGTATTTAGCATAGGGCCATGGATTGGCTCCCATGCCGGTAACACTTGAAAAGCACCATTCGAGCTTACTTATTTCTGTCATCATTTTTACCCTTTTCCAATGAGTTGTAGTGCACCTGAGCATTGTATGCCAAAGCTCATTATCATAAAAACATCGATTTTCTCCAAGTTCTCCAGGCCCAGAAATCAGCTGTTGTAATTTAACCCTAGCTCAGCACTGATTAAATCCCTCAATAATCAAAATATAGTCCAGATATGGTCATTGTATTTTTCTTTCTTTCCATTTTTTCACTTTCAGATTCAGTAATATTTTCGACCACATTACCCCAAAGTGTTAACTTCTTATAAGAATTTTTGATTTGGCTGCTATTTCTAGCAGGCCGAATGACCAGGTAGAAGTTCTGGTCATGGATTTTATGTCCTAGATATTATCGACATCATTGTACCAACAACAGATGTTATGTTGTTATTGCTGCTGCTGTTCCTTCATGAATAACTATTTTAAACATTAGGTTTACAATCAATACTGGTTTGCAGATATGAAATCTTTATTTATCTGACAATATGTACTGCAGTTTGTGATTATGGTGATAACATAGTGCTTAAGGAATGAAATAAAAAGAAGTTTATAATAAAAATGAAAACTGCTAATTATAGGTTTTGTTTTTTTCTAAATTGAGAAAAATGAAGTGGTTAGTTTTGACATGAATCTTTTGCAGATGTTTTATTTTAAAGCTGCTTGTTAGAATATAGTTTTGCAGATAGTTTTTATTCTTCTTTGATGAATAGCTGTGAGACTTAGAAGTTAGCGCCATAACTGTAATTTCAAGTTCAGTTCCACAGTGTGACATGAACAAAATAATCAGTTAAAAATTACATAAAACCAATTATGAGCAACATTTTTATCAACAAAGTTCCTCGTGCAAATATCTTCTGCTATAGCCTTGGGCTGACTAATACCCTGTGACAGAGTCTGGCAATCAGAAACTCTCTGGAGCTTGTTTAATATGTGTGTGTGTGTGTGTGTGTGTGAGAGAGAGAGGGAGAGAGAGAACTTTAAGTTAGTTAAAATAGGTTTGACATATTTCAACTTTTAAAAGCCAAATTCATTGCAGTTACTGTCGAGAAAAACATATTCTAATAAACCTAAAATTCATTTATTCCCAATCGCTGCTTGATGCTGATGATGTTGTATATATATATATTTACACATTTTCTTTGCCATGCTTGCATGGGTCAGACGGAGTTAATTTGAGGCAGATTTTCTTTGGTTGGATGCTCTTCCTGATACCAACTCTCACGTTTCTAGGCAAGGTAATACTTTCCCATGCTCAGACATGTTTCTGCAGAGAAGTGGAAGTGTATGGCACTTTTTGCATGATAGTGACACATATAACTATCATGTGATGTCAAGACAAAGAGGCATGTGCGCACACACACACACACACACACACACACACACACACACACACACACACACACACACACACACACACACACACACACACACACACACACACACACACACACACACACACACACACACACACACACACACACACACACACACACACACACACACACACACACACACACACACACACACACACACACACACACACACACACACACACACACACACACACACACACACACACACACACACACACACACACACACACACACACACACACACACACACACACACACACACACACACACAACTAGCTTCTTTCAGTTTCTCTGCCAAATCTACTCACAGTTTTTTTTTGTTTTTGTTTAGAATGTTTGAGAGATTACTTATTGATATATTAACGTGTGTCTGTGTGTGCAACATGTTTACAGAATAAGACAGGCCGTCATGAGAACAAAGTGTATGTATGTATAGGCATGGATGTATGTGTGTGTGTGTGTTAAGTACATGTAAGAATAGCAATGAAGGAGAAAGTGAGTCTATAATGAGAAGTTAGACAAATGTTCATAGACACATGAATGAGAAATATCAGTTCATAGCCACAACTTCTTGATACAATCTTTCAATCACTGTGTACAATTGACTATGATGCAGAGCTGGTTGTGGTACATGTTGTATGAAGTTGTGGCTGTAATGCTGCTGCCTGGGTCACTTGTACAGGTGTTCTTGCAAGTTGCATATTCGCTGTTAACCATGGTGAAGTAATTCACAAACAGTGCTATGTTGGAGTCTGTGTAGTGTTGCTTGAGCTGTGTATGTAGAGCTGATGTTGACGATATTTAGAAGATGATGGTGGCAATGAAGATGGAGGTACACAATGCTGTTGGATGGGTTGTATGGCATTGCTGCTGGAACTGGCTGTGTCTTGGGTGGTCAGTGGCTAGACCTTAAAAGGTCTGGAACCAAAGACCCACTCACATGTCTTTGGCTGACCCAGAGCTATTGTAGAAAACACTTGGCCGAGATGCAGTGTATTGGGATTGAAGCTAGAATCATTTTGCTGGAAAGTGAACTTCAAAACTACACAGTTATGTCTGCCCCATTCCTAAATGAGAAAATATAATTTTGAAGCAGTTGCTCTGCAACAAATTGCTCATAATATTGTTCTGCAATCAATATGGATTTCAAAATCTTCTTTTTGGTGACATATTCTCATAGTTGTGGTCTATTAAATATTTTAACTGGATCTAGCATGCAATTATTTTGGATAAATATATTACATCATAGTCTATATATTTAGAAAATATTCTTAGTTTATAAATAACATAAAAAATATAAGTTAGACAGGAATTCTATAAAATGTGTCTAAATAAGCACCTCATATCTACACATCTTAAGGTAGCTTCATTACCGGTGTTTCATCATCAACATCTGCTTTCCATGCTGGCATGGGTTGGACAGTTTGACTGAGAATTGGCAAGCTGGGAGACTGCAACAGGCTCCAATCTGATCTGGCAATGTTTCTAGAGCTGGATGCCCTTCCTAATGCCAACCACTCCGAGAGTCTAGTGGGTGCTTTTTACATGCCACTGGCATAGGAGCCAGTCAGGAGGTACTGGCACTGGCCTCGCTCAAATGGTACTTTTTACATGCCACTGACATGGGAGCCAGTCAGGCGGCACTAGCATCAGCCATGCTCAAATGGTGCTTTTTACGTGCCACCAGCAAGGGTGCCATCAAGCAGCACTGGCATTGGCCATGCTTGAATCGTGCTTTTGCAATATGTAAGACAATCTTTTTAAACTTTTTGACATCAATCAGCCAGAGACTACTCCTGCTATGACACATGCTTCCTGTTTTAAAGAGATGTAAATTAAAACATTCCATCAAAACTTCATGTTATCTTCCAAATGCCTGCTTAATAATGAGTTATTTTACTGAATTGTTCATTAATTTCAAAATTAATTGAGATGAAGGTAGTTTATTTCAGCAGAAATAATAGTAAAAAAAGAGTTAAAACTTTCTTCTCACTTACATTAACTTGCATGTTCCTCAGGTTTCTGAAATTACTCTGATCATTTTCATTCATTCATTCTTAAAGCTTAACTCACTCCTACAGTAATAACACCATCTGCTACTTTTCTCTTCAGTTTTACTCAAAACACTAATTTACTTATTGTCATAGCATCACCAGGGTTGCCACACATGTTTTGCAGTAGAGTTGCAACAACATAATCAGTAGTATTTTGATTTTGGAGTTGCTAAATATAATTAGCTTGAAACAGAAATGCATTATTACTCTTCTATCTCTATGAATGTGTGTGTGTGTGTGTGTGTGTGTGTGTGTGTGTGTGCGCGTGTGCGTGTGTGTGTGTGTGTGTGTACATACATACATACATATATGTATATATATATATATACACACACACATACACACACACACAAACACATACATACAGGCACAGACATGGCTATGCAGTAAGAAGCTTGCTTCCCCACCACATGATTCTTGGTTCAATTCCACTGCATGGCACCTTGAGCAAGTGTCTTTTATGCCTCACACTAACCAAAGCCTTGTGAGTGGATTTGGTAGACAGAAACTGCGGCGAGCTGGCAGAAACGTTAACATGCCGGGCGAAATGCTTACCAGTATTTCATCTGTTGCTACATTCTGAGTTCAAATTCCGCTGAGATCAACTTTACCTTTACACGTACCACACACACATACACACATTCTCAAATTGTTTGTCTTCCATGTACTGAAAACTGCATCTTGAGCATTTCAAGACCCATTTAGCTTATTTTCAATTTTATCTCCAAGTAGTCACAACTAAGATGACATTTCACTATTCTATGTCAGGAATCTTGATCCTTACTTAGATTTGATAGATTCTGAGTTTCATATTGTGGCTTTGCCAATAGCATGAACCTAGATGAGTGGTCTTTTGCTCTCCATTAGAGTGCAGATATCTCTATAATATAACATCTAGTATGGCCTGTTATTCTACCCCCACATTGAACAACAACAGTAGAGGTGGGTGGATTGAATCTATAAATCTCCTCTTTGGTCTTATGCTCATTTGAGATGTTTTGACCCCTCATGAAAAGCCTTGTGAACTTACCAAGGTGATTTTGAAGCTCTTTCATAGTCCAGGTTCACAAATATAGCTTTATCTGAAATGGTATGTCTAGTCTGAGCTACAAATATCACACAGTTTGCAAGAAATAGCAGTCAAATTTCTCTTCCTATACTAGTCTTTGTAAAGACACTAGAGTATCCAAGTAGTCTTAGATATATTAGATAAATCAGAAAATAGATGGTCATGCTTGGATTGATTTTGATTATAAGTCTCTTTAGTCAAGGTTGACCTAGAGTTAAGCAACAGCCATATCTACATCCACCTTGTCATCGTCATTTCTGAACCATAGGTCTGTTCATAGCACTGGCACTTATTTGGTTTCTGTAATATCTAAAAATTAGACTAAGTTGCCCATCTGTTGCAAATTTGTTACTCAATCTCTGTTCTGCACCAACAGAATGTAAACTCAAAGCTGCAAGCCACCAAAAGCTGTTATTTTAAACATTTTTGAACATTCAGTCAGTTTGTCATACCATGTTCAAGCTACTTCTTATTTGGTGAAGAGACTGTGTATAGACTGGAACAGTGTGTGCTAAATGTAATAATCAAGTAAAACTAGACAATACTCTGATAAAGTAAATGCTCTATATTTAAATGACAGAATTATGTTTATAAATAGTACAATAGACAGATGCATGTATTATAAAATGTACTAACAGCTCATCTTGAATATAAATATCTGTTTTTATGATTGCTTCCTTACTGTTGCATAAGTAGATAGAAGCATCTCTATCACGACCCTAAAAAATCCTTTAACTTCAAAATCATTACATTAATTGTCTATAATTAATGAACATAAAGCAACTCTTTTTGATGTTACTTTTGCTTGAAATAATAATAATAATAATAATAATAATAATAATAATAATATCTTTGCACAGTTCTACTTGTTGGCTAACTGTCAGCTATGTTCATGCATTCTACTTTAACCAATTTAGTTTTACATGAGGTTAAATTACTGAAGAAATGGATCCTGTTAGTATTCATAAGATGAAATGGTATTTACATGAATATGGTATTTGTTAAAGTTAAAAAAAATTATGGCATTAATCTTAAACTAAGAATTGCAGTTAGTATTTTAGTTTTTCTCATCAAGGTGACGAATTGGCAGTCTTTGGAGCATTAGTTAGAATGCTTTATGGAATGTTTTGTGTTCAGTTCAAATCTTGCTGTGGTTAATTTTGCCTTTCATTCTTCCAGGGTTAGTAAAAAAGAAAAAGAAAAAAAAGGAACAATCTAAGGTGGCTTGCTGTATTTGTTCTGGCTTTTGATATTCTGAGTTCAAATCCTACCATGGCCTACTTGGATGGTAGATGTAATGTCACCTGATTTAAAACCAACACCCAACATTTTTGATTCTGTTTTTGTGGAATCTCCTTTGTTAGAAGTATTTAAGTCAGGCCTCCAGTTCAAGAATATCTTTCCCCTAAGCTTTAGAGAGCCTGTAATGAGACATGGGCACTGTCTCTTCCTCTGACTAAAATATAAAAAAAAGAATGGAGTGCTCCAGCAGAGCCGCAGTCAAATGCTGAAACAAGTAAAAGAATAATCTTTTCTACTCTAGGCTCAAAATTTTGGGGGAGGGGGCCAGTCGATTAGATCGACCCCAGTATGCAACTGGTACTTAATTTATCGACCCCAAAAGGATGAAAGGCAAAGTTGACCTTGGCGGAATTTGAACTCAGCGTATTTCGTCTGTCTTTATGTTCTAAGCGTTTTGCCTGGTGTGCTAACGTTTCTGCCAGCTCACCTCCTTAAAAGTAAAAGAATAATAGAGATATAAAGAAGGTAGTGGAAATATGGCTCTTTCAATCAGTACTGATCCTTCTATTCCTCTGGGGATTAGAGATAGCTGTGAAGATAAAGTATTGAAATGTTTAGTTTTGAATTGATTTCTGTTTCTGGTATTTTAATGTGTTTCTGGGAATGACATGCACAATTCTTCAGTTTTGGTTCAATCAGCTGTTTATGGATACCAGATGGTTATCTGAAATAGGGATATCTCTGATATCCATTTTGTCAACAAAAAGTGACATCAGTACCAGCCATAGACTGGTGTCCTATCCAAGATTGGAATTCAACTTTCTATGAACAAATATGACAATTTGCAGTTTATATTTGCAATATTCCAAAAATATTTACTGGTTAGGGTGAGGTAGATCTTTTGACAATAAATAAGTTAATTGATCAAACAAATCAAATTTTGGCTTCTTATAATTTATTTTGAAGAAATAATCATTGTGTTGTATATAACTCTACTTTTTGGTTCAATTTATTAAAAAAAAAAAAATCAGTTAATACAACTGGGTAAGAAATGTCTGCCAAAACATTAAATTTAACTTCTGTTTACTACTTAGCCTAAATAATTGCTTACTTGAAGGCAACTGGGAAACCAGACCAGTGTATCTTCTCGAATACAGAAACAAATATACAGATATATTATTTCAAGAAAACATCATCATTGCTGTTTTAACATCTACATTTCTATGCTTGCATAGATCTGACGGAATTCACCGAGGCAGGTTTTCTAAAGTTAGATACCTTCCATTGCCAACCCTTACTTGATTCCAAGTGAGGTAATATTTCCGCATGGCTAGACATGTTTCCATGAAAGACTCCATTTGACTAACTGATGCTCATTTATAACTATCCCATGTTGTCAAGGCACACACACACACACACACACACTTTTAATTTCTGTCCACCATATCCATTTACAAGGTTTTAGTCTGCCAAGGGCTGTAGTAGACACTTGATGAAGGTGTGATGCTGTGAGATTGTTTCCAAGCCATGTGGTCTTGGGTTCAAATTTTTTAACTACACAGTATTGCCTTGCATAAACCATTGCTTGCAACAATGTTTTTACAAAATATTTTTCTTTTTCTAATTATTACATTCTTTTCTGTAAGTTTATACATAACCTATAAGTTCTCTAAGTTTAAATATAGTCTATTATCATTCCAAGTCTTATCGTATCTAAGTTTGTCTGTGAAACCTGCAAAGTGCTGATCATTGGTGTTGTTATTTTAGAACAGAGAAAAGTAGTAAGTAGTATTTATTGTACATCATCATCCTCATTTAACATCCGTTTTCCATGCTGGCATGGGTTGGACATTTTGATAGGAGGCGGCAAGCCAGAGGGCTGCACCAGGTTCCAGTTGTCTGTTTTGACATGGTTTCTATGGCTGGATGCCCTTCCTAATGCTAACCACTTTATATTGTGTAGTGGGTGCTTTTTATGTGACGCCAGCACTGTAACACCCAGCAAAAATATTATTGTGTAGAAATTGAAGTCAAAACTCCCTCAAGTAACCCTTGTTTTAAAGGAAGGAAAGATGCATTGAGTAATACATCTTGGATGTATTTACTCAATAGATTGTTGTGACTAAAATTCCTTTGACTTTAGATCTGCTTGATCAGAATCGACTTGTGGATAAATGAAAACAGATGCAATTTTTAGTTATTCCACCTTGCTCTCCAAGTTGGGTTTGAATTTACCTTCATCACTCTTTGGTCCATAAAATATCTTTTTGTCATTTCTTTCAAATTTGTGTCCTTGTGAAAAATCATTGCAGACTTGTAGCCTTGGTCAGTTCTGCTCAGTAAATATAGCAAAAAGATTACTTACTGATCAAATGTGATTGTTAAATTCAATACCTTTTCTATACACAGAAATAAGACTTGCTTCATGTCAACTGGTTTTGACTCGGCTCACCAGGTTTTATATGAAGGTGCATGGCCTAGTGGTGAGGATGTTATACTCAAAATCATAAGATCATGGGTTCACTTTCTAGTCCAGGTGGTACATTGTGTTCTTGAGGAAAACACTTCATTTCATTCTTGCTCCAGTTCACTTACCTGCAAATGAGTTGCAGCAGTAACTGGGAAGTTAATTCTGTGAAGGACTGGTGTCACATTCAGATGTGTGTAGGGTGAATCTTGTAATCTCATTCACTTACATGACCTGGAAACCCAGTTAAGATTCAGTTTTAAGAGTTCTATGACTCATGATACACTTAAGCCTAAGTAAGTTTCCAAGTTTATATTGTGAGAAAATACTCGTCTTAAGATTTTGTCCTTAGATCCTGTGATCTTCAGTTTAAATTCACTTATAGTTTTAGTTACAATTTAATTACAAGGAGACAAAGAAAAAGAAAAGAAAGGAATAGGATTAAGCGACAGAAGATGGTGGCAAGGGAGCAAAAGGTGCACACTCCAGAATAAATGGCATGTTCAGTTGTACTCCATGGACGTGACTGCAATAGCGCTGTTAAGGAGAATGGTCAGTGACACTCAATGCAGCAGTCTCTGTACCTCACAGGGCTCATTTCTCATTTGTTTAGGGAAATTTGACTGCTGTATTCAGCAGATCAAGCTTCATTGTAGAAAACTTGATATTATAAGCCATTGTAAGTGCTCCAGTTTTCAGGGCAATGTTTGTGTGGACAGGAAAATGGAAACCCCAAACTTCTGATATTTATATATTTTTTCTGCCATAAAATTCACTGGCAGTAAACGTTTATATGTATACATGGCTAGACACCAAGAAATATCTTGAAATTATTTTTCCTGTCTTCTAAATTTTATTTTCCTTCTACGTTTTTGTCTGCAATATGAAATTTTTTTATTTTTATTTAAATGTTGTATCAGAAATTTATTTATATTTCATTATCTCAATTTACTCACAGTGTGCCAAGACACTTCAAATGATTCATCTTAATTAAATGACGGTACCTACATATGAGGTATCAAAAGTTGTACTATTTCTGAAGAAAATTAAGTAAATCTTTACTGAACATCAGTTACATCTTGTTTTAACATTTGTGTTTGAATTTTCTCAATTTTTTTTTTTATATTGTCATAATAAATTTTACACCTGTTTTATATGTTGGCATGAGTATTTGTAGAATTTGTTTTCTCTATAATGTATTTTGTTAATGTTTTGATAGCTTGATCTTCTAAACTGTCTAATTATCTTGAATAAATTATTTATACTATCCTGTAACCTGCTGTATTTATTTTTGGATGCTATCTTGAAGATTTTGTCTTCATGTAGAGATTCTAAGATGTAAAATGACTTAGTCAGGCCTATGGGAGGATTTTAGCTCAATATTACACGCCTAATGACTCAGTCATCAATTATACATGGCAGATTTCATCAGCTCATACTAGTGTATATGTTCCTGCATGCATGCACACAAATATGTACTCTCCATGTACATAAATCCAGGTATGCAAACATGCAACAAATTTATACATGTGTGTGTGTGTGTGTGTGTGTGTATATATATACATATAATGTACAAGTGTACATTATATATATATGCACATGAGCATACATTTATGTTATGTATGTACATATATGTATTCATGAACCCCTATGCACATGAATAATGTCTATACATATAGACACAAGCATGGCTGTGTGGTAGAAAGTTTACTTCCCAACCACATGGTTCTGAGTTTGATCCTACTGCATGGCATCTTAGTCAAGTGCCTTCCACTGTAGTCCTGAGCTAACCAAAGTCTGGTGAGTGGATTTGGTGGATGGAAATGGAAAGAAGTGTGTGTGTGTATGTGTGTATTTGTCCCTCAACACCATTTGACAACCAGTGTTTTTTATGTCCCTGTAACTTTGCAGTTCAGTGTAAGAGACTGATAGAATAATTACCAGGCTTAAGAATACTGAGTATTAGTGTTGATTCGTTTGATTAAACCCCTCGAAGGCAGTGCCATAGTATGGCTGCAGTTCAATGAGTGAAACAAATAAAAAGATTAGATACATGTCCATATGGCACATCATACATAAACATTTATGTTGCAAGTATGTACAAATATGTACCTTTGTTTATATGCATATATATATGCAGAAGCATAGATGTTCATGTGTATGAAAATGTGCATTGTCATATATATGTACAACTCATGTTCTCACATATGCTCATGAATGCACATTCACTAAGATGCATTTGTGTGCACTGCTTCATAAAAATAGCTCCACTATGCACATGTCTCTACTGCAATAATATTGTATCTAGAATTTCATTTGTGATTGCTATAAGGCTGTCACTAACCTACCTACATTATGTATAGAAATAATGCATTTATAAATCTCTCAGAAAGATTTATGCAGTAGAGATACGATGAAGTTAGTTGTATGCTGTCAACTTAATGTGACAGTCCCCTGAAGGGAATAATACTACTGTTGGTTAGACCTAGGAAGCTGCACTGCTTCCTGTCGGCCTTGACACATTTCTTGTGTCCTTATGTTTACAAGGGGGAGACAAGCACCTCCACCCAGCTAAGCCTGCATCCAGAGACATGTTTCAGAGATTCAGAAACATGTATGTTTATATATATTCAATCAACTTGCTAGAAACAAGAACCAAATCTCTTTCAAATTACACTCTGTTATTTTAAAGGATACACTAGATATTGTGGTTCCTGATATATGAAAAAACAAGATAGTCATGTTTGGATCATCTTTGAAGAGGAATTTACTTGATCAGAGTTGACTTAGGTTTGAATAATGCTGCCAAGTGGAATGTACTTTTGTTACATTTCTTAATGTTTATCTATGTCAAAATTAAGTTTTCTTTTACACCTGTAGAAAAGATTGCAGCCACTTAGTCCGGTTTTGTTTTTCTTTCCTTATTTTCTGTAATCAGTCCTAATCCATTCACCCCAGCTTAGTTAAATATAATGATGATGATTTGGCTAATAAGCCACAAAAGCTCCAAGACAGACAGACAGACAACATAAAAGGTCAAAATACAAACATAGTGGTGATGGTGGGGTTTGATGTGTAAAGAAAAAAAAAAAGGTAACAAAAGTAAGTAATAACAAATTTCCAACAAAAATATTGTCCAATAGGGGGTGGAGAAAGCTGCAAGACTAATTAACTCTATAAAAGCCCTCGATCACCCTGACCACCAAGGACAAGTACCCTCTCTCACCTGTAGGTGCCATTTTCTGGCACCTACAGGTGCCTACTCAGAGTAGATAATTTTCCAATTTTGGATAGTCTGTTAGATTTTCCTTGCATTTTACCAATGGTTCCTTTATTGATCCCTTGAAGATGAAAGGTAAAGTCCTCCCTAGTGGAGTAATTAATATTAAGGTATTTATAAAATAATTTCTTGCATTGAGAAACAAGATCATGAATTTAGAAGCATGTCATGTAATCATTTGATCAGTATATGACTGGTCCTTCTTTTTATCACATACCCTCCCTCCACTTGGTTTGATATGGCCTGAGAAAATAAAGAGATGTAATTAAATACCACAAGGTATTTAATACTTTTTGTTGCTGCTGCTCATACCACATCAACACCTTAGTATCAGGAATAGTAATAATCCTTTCTAATATAGGCACAAGGCCTGAAATTTTGTGGGGAAGGGGCTAGTTGATTGGATCCAGTACTCAACTGGTACTTAATAGGTTGACTCCAAAAGGATGAAAGGCAAAGTCAACTTTGGTGGAATTTGAACTCTGAACACAAAGACAGGTGAAAGCATTTTGTATGGCCTGCTAACAGTTCAGTGAGCTCACCACCTTAAATAATTCTTTCTACTATAGGCACAAAGCCTGAAAGTTTTGCAGGACGGGGCTTGTTGATTACATCAACCCCAATGCTTATCTGGTGCTCATCGATCACAGCAGCATTTGAACCCTGAACATAGCACAGTAATAATTCTGCCAGCTTGTCATTTTAATTATAATTATGGTTTCATATTTTGGCATCAAGGGCAGCAATGTTTGACAGTTGTATGCCTGTTACATGAACCTCTGTGTTCAATCAGTACCTATTTTATCAGCTTTGAAAGGATGAAAGACAAAGTTGATCTTGGCTGCATTTGAATTAAGAATGTAGAGTCAGAAGAAATACCACTAAGCATTTTGTCTGGCATGGAAGCAATTTTGTAAGCCTGGTTTATATACATCAGCACAAGCCCCCACTTCATGCACATACAGGAGGAGGAGCAAAGTTAGTTAATTTCCAGTATGTTACCAAGACTAATTCCTCCACTTCTGGAAGGATAAAGTCCTAAGTCATCCCAGACAAGATTTGAACACAAAAAGATATAGTCAAATATAGCAAAGCATTTTCTCTAACACTTGGCCAATACTGCTGCCTACTCTGCCTTAGGATTGTTTGTACGAGGATGATCATTATCATCAATAACAAAGTTTCTTTAAATTCTTACTTATCTCTTCTCTGTCAAATTTCTAGTACAAGGTAAGAAATTCTGTGAAGGAAAGAGAAGTTAATTTTTTGGACCCCACCTCCTGTCCAAGATTCTTTGAAAGTATGAAAGACAAAAGTTGACCTTGGAAGTATTTGAACTCACAACATAAAGAGCCAAAACAAAACACAAATCATTTTCTCTGATGTTTTAACAATTCTGCTATTGCTTTTAAAAGTCTTAATTATTATTTTAAGGTTATTTTAGAAGGAAATTGTTAGCTGAAGTAGATTTACTGTTATATATAGAACAGGAGCAAAAAGGAAATATTTACATGGTTGATTGACCTGCTTGACATAGTAGCCAAACTTCCTAAATCACACCCTAATGTGTTTCAAAAAGGAAAGGAGGCATTAGAAAATGTAACCCTAAATATATCTAAGACAGGATGGTCACAGCTGGAATCAGATTGTAGGCCTGCTTCATCAAGACAACTAGTACATATTTTATAGCCTATCAACTGATAGTAAATAAATGAAAGGTAGTTTATCTTTGGCAGGATTTGAACTTTGAATATAGCAAATTAGAACTGTACACCATTCTAAGACATTTAGATCAACACTATGATTTTACACTTAGTCACTTCCTTCTGAGATAATAATAGCAATAAAAATGATGGCGATGATAATTGTAATAGAAATAATGGGATTAATTGCTTACTCGTGATGTAATTGACCAGTTTTAATGCTCTCTTTATAGTTGCTAACTTGAGTCCTTATGGTAGTTTGACCTTGCTATATCAATCAAGCCTTTCTTCAATGTATAAAATTAGATGTGTATGTGTGTGTGTGTGTGTGTGTGTGTGTGTAGTCATTGTTTTAACATTTACTATTCTATGCTTTCATGGGTCAGACAGAATTTGTTGAGGTAGATGTGTAACCCTCACCTGTTTCCAAGCAATGTAAAAGTGTATAAACCTATCAAACAATAAATCAGCTTGGACTAGGTTTACAAACCCCTTGTTTACAAAAGTCATGCAACATGTTAGAAGGCCCATGCATGCTTTTGTGATTGATTGTAAGTATACAACACTGCCTGTGTTTGATAGAAAGGATGTGTGTGTGTGAAAGCGTATTGTTCTGCGGTTAGCATGTCAGGCTCACAATCAGGACATAGTGAGTTCTATTCCCAGACTAGGTTGTGTTGTATTCTTGAGCAAGACACTTTATTTCATGTTGCTTCAGTTCACCCAACTGTAGAAATGAGTTGTGACATCACTGCTGCCAAGTTGTATCAGCCTTTGCCTTTCCCTTGGATAACATCGGAGGCATGAAGATGGGTGGCTGGTATGCATAGGTGATTGCTGGTCTTCCATAAACAATTTTGTCTGGACTTGTGCTTCAGAGGATAATTTTCTAGGTGCAATCCCATGGTCATTCATGACCGAAGGGGTCTTTACCATATATATACATATATATATATATATATATATATATATGTGTGTGTATATATATATATATATATATATATATATATATATATATATGAAATAAATGGATCTCTTGCAGTTTTGATGATGAAGATTGTTGCTTGCACATCTTTACCCGACCACACTTCCTCAATTATATTACCTGGGCTCAAGTACAGATCTTAGGTTATTGCTTCCTCTCTCTACTTATGGCATACAAGGCACTCACCCCTCTGCTATGATGAAAAACCTGCCCTTCACACTTAGTGATTTGTAGGTGAGTTGATGTCCCTTAGTCCTGTCTCACTGAGAACTTGACAACCTCTTTATGCTGGTGCCACAAAAATACACCAAGGCTAGAAATTTGGGAGGAGGGAAACAGGGGATTATATCACCTGCCCTCCGCTCAGCTAAAAGGAAAGATGAAAGGCAAAATTAACCTCAGTGGAATTTGAACTCAAAATGTAATAGTTCAAATTATGCTGTGCTCAACTTTGCCTTTCAACAATGATGTAAGTGATGGTTAAAATTAATTAAAACAAATGAGTAGAGAAAGCATAGGGCTGTCAGGTCCCATTAGCCCCGTCTTTCTGAGGACTTATAAAGCTCTCTAGTGCCGGTACTATGAGATAATATGCCATTCACACTTTGTAAAGTGATTAGTGAGAAGAATGGCATCCGGCCTTAGAAACAACACCAATATAATATAGACTAGCACCAGTGTATGTAACTGCTCCTAATTGAAAGTTGAAATAAATTGATGGTAATGATGATAATAATGAGGTATGTATAAAATTAGGATGTGTTTGTTTATTGAAACAATAGACCATAGGCTGGATAAAAGAATCATAAACTAGTTGATAGTAAATTTAAATTCATTAAAATCTTTGTTGACAAATGAATTGTTTTGTTATGTAGAAAACTTTGAAAAAACATTAGTTTGAATACTGAAATGTGTTTATTTACAGAAATTAAGAACTATAAAGATGAATAATAGGCAAAAAAGGACAAAAAAGATGAAGTGAAATCTAATATAAATGTATTTTAGAAGAAACAAAATAACGACAGATATATTTGAAAACTGAATATGAGAAATAACTCAAGTGTGTTACATCTGTTAGCAACCCAAATATTAACACATGCACATGTATACACATGCACACATACACACGCACACAATCTGACTTCATGATGTATCTAGGACTATATTATTTTTTGTGTGGCTTTGATTGGTACTAAATGACAAATGAAATATCTCATTTACAGCATAATTAGAATGTAATATTCATATATTAATTTATCTCACCTTAAATTTGTTTTTTCTATTATAGCTCATCGGAAAGTAATTTCATAATAGAATGGAAACTTACTATGCTACAATTCTTCACCAGTTAAGATGTGAACAAATACTTGAAGCAACAGGGAATTACACAGTTAGTTTGCAAGCACTTTGCCCACTTAATGGTGAAATTGTTCATATTTATTAACACTTGGAAATAATATATACGATTCCAACTTTCTCTTTCTTTTTGCGGATAAAAACAATTATTACTTTATTTTGGTAAGTAAGTTATACAATATTCTATTTGGCTCTAATTGAAATTGTTTTGAAGTTGTACTTCTTTTGATTTGTAATTTTGACTAGTGGAGTAGAATATCTGTCACTAGGCAGTCGCAGATCTACACAGGACAGACTTTGCTGATAATATGGAATAGTATATCATTTTGAACAGAACTTGAAGTAGGTAAAGCTATAAATAATAGCATGTAGAATATTGGGTTTTTAAAAATAAAAAAACACAAAAAAAAACCATGAGTTGTAAAAGGTCAGTTGCCTAGAGTTTTGTTAAAAATGACTCTTCAAATCTCTAAGTTTCTAAATTCTTATATTGTAAAAAAACATATTTCAGAGATATATTTGTCTAGCAAGTGATTTGATCTAAGATTATGTGTTGAAACTAAAGCAATTTCAGTGTGATAGACTCATCAACGATTCAAAAAGTGTTAACTGAACTTGAATATTATTTGGTGTTAAAATTTTCATTGCACCATCAGCAACCTGGTCACTGACTCAGTTACACTAAGTTGCAGTAGAATTGTATCACTGACCAGGTCACAGTTCATGCAATGAAAATTTTGGAACCAAATAGTGTTTATATAAAGTTGTCTTTATGTACTTTTGAATGGCCATCATGTGTCTTACATGTTGTAATGTATATCATAATATTGTGAAAGTATAACAAAAATTAGTATAATGATAAATGTGTGTTTTAAATAATTATTATGATTATCATGATGCAAGATGTTATTTTTAATGAAAGAATTCACACAAAACACTGATTCTTTAGAATCTCTTCCTTACTCATGTCTTCATTGTAGATGTTGACTTGCACTTACATACTGGTACTTTTATTGACTTCATGGGGGAAACAATTATTATAGCAGTGTATTTGCAAAATTATTAGAACATCATATAAAATGCTTGTTGCATTTAGTTGTAGACCTTTATGTACTGGGTTCAAACTTCACCCAAAGTCAATTTGGCCTTTTGTAAATACAGGGATCAATAAAATAAGATATGTTAAAATACTGGGGTGAAAATAGCCATTTGTTTATCATACTTAATGCTTATTGACTGGCATAACTGCAGCCTGTGTCAGAGATTAAATCTCTTGTGGACATTCTGTTTAAAAACACAATGTGTATCAAATGAAGATAAAATTGTCCTGGTGATGCTGAAGAACACCAAATGCAATTCAGCCTTTTTAGGTTTCATTAGTGATGATGTTTCTCATATCACTGTTTCACTGTTTCTGATATCAGAGGTAACAAATCTCATTTAGGCATGTGGCTCTGAGTACATATTACTGAGAAAGCCCCAAAAAGACTGAAATGCATCTGGCATTTTTACTAGCCACTGCTAGAATGTTTTTTTTTTTTTTTG
This sequence comes from Octopus bimaculoides, assembly GCF_046866305.1. Taxonomy (NCBI): domain Eukaryota; kingdom Metazoa; phylum Mollusca; class Cephalopoda; order Octopoda; family Octopodidae; genus Octopus; species Octopus bimaculoides. The sequence continues at coordinate 135,841,500 of NC_142929.1, forward strand.
TTTTTTGTCTCCCTCTGGATACATATTGTGTTTTTAAATGCAGTATGTCCACAAGAGATTTTATCTCAGACAAACACTTGCCTGTCAACTTGCCTGTCAACTGGGTAGATGCAATTAGAATTATAATATCGACTAAAACTAACTTTGGTGAGATTTGAAACCAGCAATGTACCTGGAATGATGATTTAAAAAGTATTTATTTTGGCACTTTACCATTTCTACCAACTCACCGATTTGAATAATTACCTCTTTAGCTCGCAGCACTGAATTCAAATCATCCAATAGACTTGAAGATAATAGGGAAACCATTCCAATGTTTTTTTTGTTTTTTTGTTTTTTAATTCTTCCTTTGAATCCTTACATGAAGGCTGGTTTCCATAGTGGTAGTGGTGCCCTAATGACCTAATATATTCCTAAACATCATTCTCTCTCATCTACTATCTGTCTTTTTCTATGTCTATTTATCTATTTATCTTTTTCTATGTCTATTTATCTATCTTTTTCTATGTCTTTCTATCTTTTTCTGTCTGTCTATCTTTTTCTATGTCTGTCTAGTTATCTATCTTTTTCTGTCTGTCTATCTATTTTTTTCTATATCTGTCTCTGTTTCTATGTCTATCTATCTATCTATCTATCTATCTATCTATCCAGAGAGGAAAGTCTTTGTCTCTAGACCTTTCAGACGCGTCCACCATACACATTCTTTCGCCATAGCCACAAGTACGATGAAAATAGCTCTTCCTTCCCGTTTAAAGGAAGGAGGCGCGACAATATTCACGATAGACTCGGCTGATAGACCGACTCGTCCCACACGCGATAGCAGTTGTTCGACGCGAGCTGTGGGCTTACGTCGAACAACTGCTATCGCGTGTGGGACGAGTCGGTCTATCAGCCGAGTCTATCGTGAATATTGTCGCGCCTCCTTCCTTTAAACGGGAAGGAAGAGCTATTTTCATCGTACTTGTGGCTATGGCGAAAGAATGTGTATGGTGGACGCGTCTGAAAGGTCTAGAGACAAAGACTTTCCTCTCTGGGCAATCTCTCATCAACTTCTTCAAGTATCACCTGAAGAGGAAGTTGAGAGTAGAAAGGGAAGTCTTGTCTAGTGAATGCTTCAAAAAAAGATGGGTGAATGTAGCAAGGATGGCACGTGTGAACGACGGAGCCATCTTGAGCATAACCCTATGAACAAGAAAAAAAAAATAAAACAAAAAGGCATAAGAGAGTCACTTACTGTTATAGTTTCTTCAATGAGAATATTGACCAAGGTTACCGTGGTCTTTTCCGTGGGCTTTTCCTTCCACGGTTAAACCTAAACTGTCCTCCCCTCTTTTTACACGAGAACATTACTGTGTGATACACGATCCCTATTGATCGGCCTTTCCTTTTCTTTTTTTTTCGATCCCTTTTGATCGAACTGCCCCTTTTTCCCTTCCTACGATCCCTTTTGATCGACACCACCAATTTTTTTTTTTTTTTTTTTTTTTTTTTTTTTTTTTTTTTTTCCTTCCTTCCCCCTCCCAAAAAGAAAAGCTCTACATTGTATTTGTCCCATCTTCGTTGAGCCCTGTGTGGCTAATAAAAGAAATGTATCTATCTATCTATCTATCTATCTATCTATCTATCTATCTATCTATCTATCTATCTATCTATCTATCTATCTATCATCATGGACGGACGGTAGACACATCGGCTCCCATGTAAGTTGCATTTTTCACCTCTTAAAAGACCTATTTTGTTTTAAAATTTTGTATAAGTTGTGTATAACACAAAATACTTCGTGAACATATATTTTTCAAATCGGAAATAGCTCTATTTAGAGCCTTATTTCCAAAAATTCAAACATATCTTCCTCGTTCCTAGCCATATTCTTTAAAACGAATATGGCTAAGGTTTTCAACGAGGCCGACTTCCCGCTCCTAATGCCAGAGGCGAAAACACTTAATGCCGTTCCGCATGAACGCAGACAAGTGATGAAGAAGAGCAATGATTCTGAGTCAACTGCTGCTGCCTCAACCACCACCACTACCACCATCACGTGTACAAACTCTGCTGCTACAGCAGTCTTGCCTGCCACCGTCACCAGTGACAACAACAACAACAACGACAAAGACAACAACAACAACAGCAACAACAACGACAACGACACAAATGTCCTTGCTAACACGACCACTGTCCTCACCACTGCTACTACCAGTGACAATAACAACAGCAACAACAACAGGACACCGACCTTCAACACCAACACCACCACTACTTCGACAAACTCTGCCGCCACTACCACCACATTTGAACCTGGCAGTACCAACACCACTGTCAATACCACCATCAACAACTACAAGACGAACAAGATAAACAACACCACAAACGCCACAAACAACATATCTGCCAGCATCACAAAAACAAATTTTGCCGATGCAACGAAAGAAAAAAGAACAATATTAACATTCACCCAAAAACAAATCAATGACACAAAATCCCTTCTCACGAAAGAAGGTGACACTGTACAAATACACATACCAAAAGCAATTATTGAAAATACAAACAAGAAGCACATATCATACAGACTTATCAACAAGAAAACGAAGCGACCGGAGAGTTTCTCCACCCAAAAAATTGAGATTTGTCTCAAACCGATATGGCCCTTTCAAAGTCATGTTACTTGGGGACGAAAATTTGCCACGGTCCTAGTACGCTTTAAGAGCGAACAGTTAGCGAAGGAATTTTCAACACTCTCTCTCCACACAGATGACTTGGTGATGATACCGAGTTATCTTGGACAGAGAGTGACGAAGGTGACAGTAAAGAATGTCCCTTCACAAGTGGAAACCCAGTGGATAGTAGGTTCTATATGCCTCGAAATGGAGGAGGCAAATATATTAGAAATTGCTACTGCAGAGGAGAAAAACTGGGAAGGGGGAAAAAAAGTCGAAGTCCTCCTCCATATCACTGAAGAGGAGTGCCAAAAGATCCCCACACACATCCAACTGGCAAAGGACCACAAGTTATATGTAGTGGTGGAAGGAAGGCGGCCACGTTGTTATGTATGCGGCAGCGAGGCACACCTCAAGGACAGTTGCCCAACCGCCGCCAACCAAAAAAAGCAACAAGGGCAACCACCAAAACCCGGAAAAAAACCCCTACTACCAACACCACCATCAACAATCAAAACAAGAGAAACACAAGCAACACTGGCAACTGAGAAGACAACAGCATCTGCAAAAACAACAAGTGAGGAAGCAGGGGAAAAGAAAGAAAATTCCAAGACTGTTTCCCCCTCCCCCACATCACACACACCTCACACAAATAACAAGCCATCAGCACCAACAAAAACAGCAACACAACCACTCACACAAGCACACACAGACGCTCACAATTTGCCCCTACCCCCTTCCGATTCCTCAGAACCTTCGTCGGAAGATGAAAGTAATGAGGAATGGCAAATAGCCCAGAAAGGAAGGAGGAAGAGGAGCAAGAAAAGAAAAGCAAACACAAACAAAGCAGGGAGATACACAACTCCCGAAAACACTCCAGACACCAACACAAGCACACACAACTACAACACAAGCAACAAAACCCCAAAAGCAAGTACACACACAATGCTCACTGCCATCAACACAAAAAACTCAGAGTTGATGGAATACATCAACACAAAAACAAACATAACAAACGAAGACATAAAAACCAGCAACCACCCATACACAACACCGCCAGAACACATCAAAATACTACACATAACACCAACCCTGCACCACACACTAAAATCTATTTTTCCAAAGGCAGTTGGCAAATGCCAAAAATACCTGGCGAAAAAACTATATAGTGATCTCCTCGAAGAAAACCCGAAGGAGGAGACACAAAAACTCTCAAACGGTAAGTGACTCTCTTTATAAAACTTTAACACTCAAATCAAAATGATGCTCAAGATTGGTTGTGTAAATGCGCGTGGCTTGGGGTCCCCTTGGAAACAAGGGTACCTCCTAAATGACATAAAGTCACATAAACTAGAAATCATAGCCATAAGCGAGACCAGACTCCATGATACGCGGGCCCTATCGTCCATGTTTGGCAGACAGTTTAACATTTATTTTTCTCCCTGTCTGCCGAGAATGGGCGGTAGTGGCACGGCGGTACTCTTTCGCAAGAGTCTGGATCTCGAAGTAAAGACAGTATTCATAGACCCGGAGGGTAGATTGGTTGTTCTGGATGTCGATGGCAGCGATGGGTGTGCTTTTCGACTCATATCAGTATACGCACCACCTTTAACAGGTAGACCGGATTTCTTTCGACGTCTAGAAGTATTCCTAGGAACGTCTCGTCCTTTACTTTTAGTGGGGGATTGGAATGCTACCTTGGACACGCATCTAGACTATGTTGGCAGAGATAGGAATAGACGGGGATGCAAATGCCTCAAAGACCTGCTCAGACGCTTTCAACTGTCTGACAGGTACCGACTCGATTACCCGAATGCGCCAATGTGGACATGGACAAACCGCATCGGGTCGTCGAGATCGTATCTAGATAGAATACTGTGTAGGAGAGTAGATAGAGATAGCATAGGGTGTCCACAATTTCACATAGTCAGCTACACGGATCACAAACTTGTGACGTGTACGCTAGACTTAGATAAGACACATAGGCAGGGCTCCGGTTACTGGAAACTAAACGCGTCTTTCCCGTCGAGACCAGTTTTCAGAGACCGGATTAGCACGTTAGTAAAGAGGGCTTTGACAGGAGCCATCATCAATAACAAATGGTGGTTTGCCCTCAAGAGAGCAATAAAAGCAGAAGCGGTTAGGTATAGCAAAGCACTAGCCATAGACAGAAACAGAGTAGAGGGTGAACTAGTTAAGAAGCTAGAAGAGGCAATTAGAAGTGGCATCGCATCCGACGTTTTGGCGGCGAGGTTGGCCCTTGACCAACACTTCAACGCCAAACACGAAGGGTGCGTTGTCAGGGCTAGGATGCGTGCTCTAAGAAACGAAGGTGTTGGAGCCGCACGAGAGGCCCGGGTGGCGGAGGCGCAACAGGGCAACAAAGCCACCATTCGGTCTCTGGTGGACGAACAGGGGCGCGAACTGCTCGAGCCAAGCAAAATGTGTGAGGCCTTTCAGCGGCACTTTGCTCGACTGTTTGGGACGAATGGCGAGCGAGAACGCAGGGTGGACTTCAGTGCCTACCTGCACAGCCTGCCACGACTCTCGGCAAGAGAGGCGGAGTGCTGCGAAGGTGCCATCACGGCAGCGGAAGTGAGGGACGCGATGGCGGGATGCTCGAGGGACAAATCTCCGGGTTTGGATGGTCTGCCCTACGAGCTTTACAACTGTAAGCCAGACTTGTTTGGAGACGTCTTGGTGGCGGTGTACTGCAACTGGCAGCAAAACGGGAGCATTCCCGGTTTTGTGAGTCGAGGAGCCGTAACGCTGCTGAAGAAAGATCCAAACAAGGGGGACGTCATAGATAACTTTAGGCCCATCACTCTGCTCAATGCAGACTTGAAAATTTTGGCCAAGGTGTTAGCCAAGCGGTTGGCGCTTGTCATCGAGAAACTGATCGGCAAGGCGCAAACGTGCGCGGTGCCGGGCAGGAGCATCCATGACAACCTCCATCTGATGCGCTACATCATAGAGAGGGTAGTTAAGGAACCTGGCATGGGTGGGGCCCTGATCAATTTAGATCAATCGAAAGCCTTCGATAGGGTAGACCATCAATACTTGGAGGCTGTCCTCATAGCAGCCGGCTTCGGTCCCATTTTCCGCGGCTGGATGGCTGCCTTGTACAGAGGCATCCGTTCGGTAGTTCGCGTCAATGGGCATCTATCAAGACCCTTCGACATTGCACGTTCGGTCCGTCAGGGATGCCCCCTCTCGTCGCTTCTGTACGTGTTGACTCTCGAGCCACTACTGCGGAAGCTGGCGACGCTGAGGGGCATCCCGCGAGAGTTGGGATGCGGGACGAGCGTGTCGGCATACGCGGACGACGTCACCGTCATAGTGTCTAGCCAAAAGCACATCGAGCTTGTCGGCGAGACACTGAGAGACTACGAAGCGGTAACGGGAGCGAAAATCAACCGGGATAAGTCAGTGGGCTTGCGGCTCGGCACCTGGAGAAGCAACCCCATGCCGTCAAGTAGCGCCTCCGTCGTGGGACGTTGGACTGACGGTCCGGTTGAGATGCTCGGGGTCTGGTTTGGTCCAGACCTCCAAACGGAGAAGAACTGGGACGAGATAACGAGAAGGGTGGCCACTCTAGCCCGGCAATGGGCCGAGAGGAAGCTTTCCCTGAAAGGTCGGGCGGAGGTGGCGAACACGTACATCGCGTCCGTCATCTACTACCGCCTGACCGTCGTTCCTTGTCCCGACCCTACCATCACCAAACTGGAGCGCATCCTCTTCCGCTTCTTGTGGAAAGGAAGCGTTCCGATGGTTAGGCGATCCGTTTGCTGCCAACACCCGTTAAAAGGAGGACTGGGCATGCCGTGGTTGATGATGCGCAGACACGCGCTGAGACTGCGACATCTCCGGCTCTACGTAGACAGCGGTGAACAGGTGTGGTCACCGTTTGTGCGGCGCGCTTTCCCGCAGCTCGTCTCCATGACCGAACTGCAGTCATGGATCAAGAAGAGGCCGAGGAAGGGCGAATGGCACCGCGAGTGTCGCGCTGCTCTTCGGCAACTCCAACAACCCGGGTCAACCTTGAGCGACTGCATCACAACTAACGCATTCTATAGTGGATTAGTGGAGGGAAGGTACGACGACGATCTCGGGGCGAACCTGGGCGTCGACGAGGAATACCTGACCCGCCTGTTTAAGACGACCTTCGGGCCGGGACCTATGGACAACTTCCAGAGATCCCTGGCCTGGCAGTGCTATCGAGAAGCACTACCCGTTCGGGATAAGCTCTACAGGCATGGCTCGAGAAACACGGGGCCGACCTGTCCGAGATGCCGGCAGAGCGACGAAACCGTTCTGCACGCACTCGTACAGTGTCCCACCATTTCCGAGCTGTGGGCTTACGTCGAACAACTGCTATCGCGTGTGGGACGAGTCGGTCTATCAGCCGAGTCTATCGTGAATATTGTCGCGCCTCCTTCCTTTAAACGGGAAGGAAGAGCTATTTTCATCGTACTTGTGGCTATGGCGAAAGAATGTGTATGGTGGACGCGTCTGAAAGGTCTAGAGACAAAGACTTTCCTCTCTGGGCAATCTCTCATCAACTTCTTCAAGTATCACCTGAAGAGGAAGTTGAGAGTAGAAAGGGAAGTCTTGTCTAGTGAATGCTTCAAAAAAAGATGGGTGAATGTAGCAAGGATGGCACGTGTGAACGACGGAGCCATCTTGAGCATAACCCTATGAACAAGAAAAAAATAAAACAAAAAGGCAAAAGAGAGTCACTTACTGTTATAGTTTCTTCAATGAGAATATTGACCAAGGTTACCGTGGTCTTTTCCGTGGGCTTTTCCTTCCACGGCTAAACCTAAACTGTCCTCCCCTCTTTTTACACGAGAACATTACTGTGTGATACACGATCCCTATTGATCGGCCTTTCCTTTTCTTTTTTTTCGATCCCTTTTGATCGAACTGCCCCTTTTTCCCTTCCTACGATCCCTTTTGATCGACACCACCAATTTTTTTTTTTTTTTTTTTTTTTTTTCCTTCCTTCCCCCTCCCAAAAAGAAAAGCTCTACATTGTATTTGTCCCATCTTCGTTGAGCCCTGTGTGGCTAATAAAAGAAATGTATCTATCTATCTATCTATCTATCTATCTATCTATCTATCTATCTATCTATCTATCTATCTATCTATCTATCTATCTATCTATCTATCTATCTATCTATCTATCTATCTATCTATCTATCTTTGTCTATGTCTGTCTATCTATTTCTATGTCTATCTATCTTTGTCTATGTCTATCTATCTTTGTCTATGTCTATCTATCTTTGTCTATGTCTATCTATCTTTGTCTATGTCTATCCATCTATTTCTATATCTGTCTATCTATCTTTGTCTATGTCTATCCATCTATTTCTATATCTATCCATCTATTTCTATATCTATCTATCTATCTGTCTGTCTATCTATTTATTTCTATGTCTGTGTATTTTCTGTCTGTCTCTCTATCTCTATCTACCAAGCTGAAAATAGTGCTCCCTCTTCCTTCACATCTGAGTGGTTGCTACTTATATATGCATTCAACTGTAAAACACCTTTAACATTCCATTACAGATTTACAAATATTTCAGTACAACTTCTGCTACAGAAGAAAAAAAAAATGTCCAGCCCAACTATCTACCCACTTACCTGTCTGCTTGCCTCCTTGTCTGTTTACCTGTCTACTTGCCTACATATCTACCTGTCTTCCTTTCTACCTGCATGTCTGCCCATCTGTCTGTCTGATAATATCTCTAGATTTCTATCTCTCATATAATATATATATATATAAAAGCTGAACATTAGAAGCATCAGTTGTGGCGTGCAAGAGAGACGATTGCGCTGGTATGGACATGTGGTGAGAATGAATGAGGATAGCTGCGTGAAAAAGTGCCACACCCTAACAGTTGAGGGAACCCGTGGAAGAGGTAAGCCCAGGAAGACCTGGGCTGAGGTGGTGAAGCAAGACCTTCGTACATTGGGCCTCACCGAGGCGATGACTACTGACCGAGACCTTTGGAAATGTGCTGTGCGTGAGAAGACCCGGCAAGTCAAGTAAGATCGTTGCCAGTGCCCCCGGACTGGTTCTTGTGCGGGTGGCACATGAGATGCACCATTTTGAGCGTGGCCGTTGCCAGTACCGCCTGACTGGCTCCCGTAGGATTTTCGAGCGAGATCGTTGCCAGTGCCCCTGGACTGGCTTGTGCGGGTGGCACATAAAAGACACCATTTCGAGCGTGGCCGTTTTCGTGCGGGTGACACGTAAAAGCACCCACTACACTCTCTGAGTGGTTGGCGTTAGGAAGGGCATCCAGCTGTAGAAACTCTGCCAAATTAGACTGGAGCCTGGTGTTGCCATCCGGTTTCACCAGTCCTCAGTCAAATCGTCCAACCCATGCTAGCATGGAAAGCAGACGTTAAACGATGATGATGATGATGATGATGAGATATATATATATATATATATATATATTTATATAAGGGCAAAAAATCCAAATTTACAGGTTAAAACTCAAATTCAATTTATTAAAATTAAATTAAGTTTCACAGTATAAAATATAAATATACAGTTTTAGGGAAAAGAACCAAGGTTCATGAACTCATCGATGAAAATCCTGTCACATATAGAAAAATTAATAAGTAAAAGCACAATAAATAAGTATAATATAATACAAAGTAAATATTTATATGTGACAGTGGATTTACATCGATGAGTTTATGAACCTTGTTTCTTTTCTCTAAAACTATATATATATATATATATATATATATATATGTCTGTCTTTATGTGTCTGTCTAATCTCCCATTATTTTTGTCTATCTAATACTGTCTCTCTCTCTGTCACCTTGTCACTCTCACTCACACTCTCTCTCTCTTTCTCTCTCTCACACACAGTCTGTTTGTCACTCTGTCTCTGTCTGTTTGTCTACCAGTCTGTCTATCTGTCTGATTATTTGTTTCTTGTCAGCTTTGACCAAACATGTCATCGAAGGCAAACACCTTCTTGGTAGCTATTTAGGTGTACATTATTTAATGTGTCCATCTGTCTTTTAAGATGGTGAGGTATAATTTGAGGGAGATTTGGCTGCTGTACTTAGCAAGGTGAATGATTATATGGAGAACCCTTTGTTGGCTTGTTCCTCACAGTTATTGAAATTGCTGGAAATAGCAAAAGAATTTCCCTCATAATACACCTCTCTATCTTAAATAAAGACGGACATATTGGATAATGTAATCCTAGCTATGCTTTGTCTGAAAACAGTTGGGATGATTGTGGTTGGAACTCTTCAAGCAGAGCTAACCCAGAGCAGAACACCACCACCACCATCATTGCCACAACCACTATCAACACTATCATCATCCATAACACTACCACAAAATCTAAATTCTAGATCAGTATTAAGATTAAGTACACACATTCATATGTGCAGAGACAAGATAATTGTAGTTGGAAATCATACTTCTGTTCAAGCAGAACTAGCCCAGGGCAAAAGAAAAACCATTGTCTCCACCTCCAGCATCATCATCATCACCACCACTGCCCTGTGTCCACTCTCCATAATGGCTTAAGCTGAATGGGTTCTTATGATCTGTTGGTTCTTATTTGGAGTTCCTATCCCCCGAGATGTTTACAAATTGGTGATCACTAGGGAAATACAAACTCCATGTACCCATGTGTGTGTGTATATATGTGTGTGTGTGTGTGTGTGTGTGTGTGTGTGTATTTGTGAAATGTCAGCAGCAGGGTTCATTAGAATCTAGGTATTTCAACATGTAGGATGCCTAGATAGGCCAGGTACTGAGCTTACAATATGCTGGAGCAACTTAAAGTTCTTGGTTGTTGTATGCTGTAAGTATGCATATATATACTTACACATCTCTCTTTCTATATATATACATCATCATATATATATGTTTATATATATAAGTACACACACACACACACACACACATAGATGCATATATGTGTGTGTATATATATATATATATATATATATATATATATATATATATATATGCATGCATAGGTACCCAATCCAATATAAACTGTCAATTCAACTTGAGGATGGTTCCAAGTGAGACATGTATAAAAGAACAAAGGACATAAGTGGGGGTTCAAAATTTTGAACCCCACTTGTGTTCTTATATCTCAATTAATGAATGCCTAAAGAACAAGAGTCACTCTCATTAGCTTACAGCTATTTCTGTTATAAGAAGCAGTAGTTGGAGCTGGGTACTTGTGCAACATCCTATAGCTTCCTCAGAGCCATTAAAATGAAGTGTATAGGATGTTGCACAAGCACTTGACACTGTCACCAACTGTTATCACATTTCACTCACAAACACTGTATAATCTGCCTTCACTCAGAAAGCTAAATTCTTTATTACCACCAAAGATTGTATATCCCTAAGCTTTCTCAACTCCATTCTTAGTCTGGCTCCTATGCTATCAATATACCTACCTCTACTACTAATTAGCTCAACAAGGTAAATGACAGTTATCAACTACTTCTTGTGAGCCTTGTAAGTATTTGGTGTAATTTATTATGCTTGTACTGTTACTACTAACTGCTCCAGTACGTCTATCACTTAGAAAAATCTATGTTCACTGTCAGCCAAAATCTGGTCCCACTACACATCTTATACATACATGATCTACATTAGATATGCTGTATGGAATTTCTACCTGATACTTTCTCATATCAAGCACAGCATTCTTCTGATGATAGCAAGGTCCTGTCTTTCTTTCTTACTGAGATTTTAGTATTCTCCTAAGTTTAGTTTGATGCCTCTTGATTCTTTGTTTCTCTGTTTAAAAGATGTATACACACACACTCATTCACTGCTCCGTTCTTTATTAATCACTGAAATACTATAAAGTGTCATCATAGCATGGCTGTCATCATCATCATGAATGCCCTTCCTAATGCCAACCACTCCGAGAGTGTAGTGGGTGCTTTTACGTGCCACCGGCACAAGGGCCAGTCAGGTGGTACTGGCAACAGCCGCGTTCAAAATGATGTTTTTTACATGCCACCTGCACAAGAGCCAGTCCAGCAGCACTGGCAATGACCTCACTCGAATGTTTTCTAATGTGCCACCGGCATAAGTACCAGTAAGGTGACGCTGGTAACGATCACGCTCAAATGGTGCTGTGGTTAAGAAATTCCCTTCCCAATCACATAGTTTTTGATTCAGTCTCACTGTGTGGCACAGTGGGCAAGTGTCTTCTTCTGTAGCCCTGGACCAACCAAAACCTGAGTGTATTTGATTGCTGAAAACTGTAAGAAACTCATTGTGTGTTTGTGTATGTGCCTCTGTGCTTGTGTACATTTTCCACTTATTTTGCCTGGTGTTCTTCTTGACACTTCTGTTAATAAAGCTCTTTTTTGCTTCATGCATATGAAACCATGTGGAATAAGAAAACTTTTATTTGAAACCAGGGAAGGGTTAGCGTCAGGAAAAGCATTTGTAAAGCAAATACTTCAGTAAGATATTTGTCTAACCTGTAATAGCATGGCAAAATGAGTAGGTTTTATATGAAATGGAAAATTATATTTTGTGTAGGGTAACTTAAACTCCACACAGTTAAACAATTTACTCTGCAGTCTTGAAGGCCCATGATCAATCTTATAGTGTGGCACCTTGAATAAGTGTATTCTACTATAATCTTGGGTCAACTTAAGCTTTATGAGTGAAAACTGATGGACAGAAATTGTGCGGAAACCATTCAGGTAGCCGGTGGTTCTGTTTTAAAGGTAGCTCCAACCTTGTCTCGCATCATGTCAGGTGTTTGTCTGCCTGCCTGCCTGCTTGTTTGTCTGTCTTCCTATATGTCTGTCCCTGTCTTCTATTCATCCACACATATACACACTATTACAGTATCTGCTCTTTGTGTTTAGATGTTTGCTTTTGAAATCACACAGTTGTCATTTCATCTCTCCATTTTCCTGCATAAATTTAAGCAGGACTGGCTGTGTGGTAAGTAGCTTGTATACTAACCACATGGTTCTGGGTTCAGTCCCACTGCATGACACCTTGGGCAAGTGTCTTCTACTATAGCCTCGGGCCAACCAAAGCCTTGTGAGTGGATTTGGTAGATGGAAACTGAAAGAAGCTTGTCGTGTGTGTGTGTATATGTTTGTGTGTCTGTGTTCGCCCCTCACCCCATCACTTGACAACCAAATCTGGTGTGTTTACATCCCTGTAACTTAACAGTTCAGCAAAAGAGACCAATAGAATAAGTACTAGGCTTACAAAGAATAAGTCCTGAGGGCGATTTGCTCGACTAAAGGCGGTGCTCCAGCATGGCCGCAGTCAAATGACTGAAACAAATAAAAGAATGACTTAATATAATCAACAATGTGTTGCTCAAAGGCCCTCTTTAATGGGTTGGTTTAATCAATTTTCTGTGATTAGAAAAACAAAAGTAATTAAACCCCAAAATTAAATTAATTGAAAGGACTGGCTCATTTCTTTTACTCCTATGTTTAATTAGTGATTGTTTGCTATTTGGAAAATGTTTGATCATTTATTTATATATTTATTAATTCATTTGCAATTTGATGGAATTTTGTAACTGTCCAAACGTTCAGCAAATGGGAATGTTGACTGTTCGGATCAACAGATAAATATTTGTGAGATTCAATGAATTTAAACAATTAAGCTCTTCGTTTTTGTTTTTTTTTTTGTTTTTTTGTTTTTTTTCACTTAAAACAATTCAGATCAAAAATATTTCCTTTAACAATTTCTTGCTGCAATTTCCAAGCATGTGTGTGTATGTGTGTGCACTTGTGTGTCTTTGTGCACGTGTGTGTCTTTGTGTGTGTTGTTTGTCCTCAACTACAGCTTGACAACTAACTGGTATCGGTTTGTTTGTTCCCCTATCTTAGCACTTCTGCAAAAGAGACTAATAGAATACATACCAAACTTTAAAAAAATAAGTACCAGAATTGATTTGTGGGAAAAAAAAAAAAGAATCCAAGATAGTGCTCCAGTATGGCCAGTCTAGTGACTAAGACAAAAGGTAAAAGAGATAATTGAAATACTTCTAGAAGTATCTATGATGTTAAGGTTTTCCTTAACCTTTGTTTTATAACTCCTTCCTCTTCATTTTATTAGATCTACTTTTTGAATCTAGTTAAAACTGAAATGGGAGAAAGATGAGCTTCTCCCTGGTCTACCTAAATTAGCTGTAACCCCTCCACCAAATATGCTCTGACTCCAACTGTGACAATCCATGCAGCCTATACCAGCATCAAAATTAGATGTAAAATGATAATGATACATAAGCCATCAAAATGAGATATTGGGAAGTGAAATTCTTCTGAGATTCAAAATGGGGTGAGATGTTGTTCACTAAGAACTTCCAATTAATTTCATGAATACTTTAGACCAGTAGTACTCAACTGGGGACCATATCACCCTTAGGGGGTCCATATAAGATTTTTATGTTATTATGTAATTTATTGCGATAAATTTCTTATATTTCTACAATGCACAAAATATTAAAAAAAATTTTTTGATGCAATTCATATTATAAAAATATAACAGGATTTTTTAAACATTGAGTGGCTGTGAGGGTCCACCTGCGTAAAATAGGAATGAAAGGGGTTCATAGGTAAGAAATGGTTGAGAACCACTGCTTTAGACAGTGAATAATCTTTGAGTGTTCCCCTACTATCTCCACCTTCCCTCCTTGAGTGCCCAGTAGAATATGCTTTTTATTTCTGTTGGTACATTTTTCTACCTCATTAATTCTTTTTTTTTTTTCCTTTTCTTTTTTTAACTTTTTGGATAATATTCTACTTGAATTTTTCCTGTGTTCTTTTATTTTTTTTTTCCATTCTTGTTGATAGATTGATTTATTTCATTCACATGGCCATTCATGTGCAATCTGTTTCTGAAAAGTTATTAACTGACGAAAATGAATTCATCAAATGTGAAGAAAATTCCAAAAAATGGTCAATCAGTAATATGCTGATGATTCTGTAAACACTTCTCATGTGCAAGACTTCTAGAATAGCAAAATTACCCTGAAGTAATGTCCATGATTCAAGGCCACACAACAACAACAAAGATGAGTGTTAAATCTGTTATATAATGAGAGGTTTTGTTGTTCCTAGACACCAATTAAGGAGACTGTAGATAACTTTAAGCTAATTTAATTTTTGATATTCAACAAAGCAGCAATTTTGTTTACTTCGTTGATCCAAAGTGTTTAAATGTAGTAATTTATTCCAATTATACTCCATTTAATGTGACATTGACTGAATGATCATCTACCGTGAATATTTCGTTATTGTCAGCATTGATATTTAATGGTGGAAAAAATTAGCAACATTAGTTGCGAGTTTCCATTGAGACAATAATTGTTTCTCTGCATTTCTGATGGTGATGGTGGCAAGAGAGTGTCTGTGACTTGAACTTCAGTCAATGTGTACTAGTATCTTGCTGATGTAGGGTGAAAAATATGTGTTTATGTGTGTGCATGCGCATATATGTGTGTGTGTGTGTGTGTGTGTGTGTGTGTGTATGTCTGTGGACAGTATTGAATCACTTACGCCTTTTATCATCTTTGTTTCACTCCTTTCATATTACCATTATCACCACCACCACCATCATCTTCATTAGTTTGAGCTTGCTCACATTCTCATAACTCTGATCCTACACTCCTCTCTATTTTTCATAGTATGTCTCTTTATTCTCTCTTTTTACTCTTTTACTTGTTTCAGTCATTTGACTGCGGCCATGCTGGAGCACCGCTTTTAGTCAAACAAATCGACCCAGGATTTATTCTTTGTAAGCCTAGTACTTATTCTATCGGTCTCTTTTGCCAAACCGCTAAATTACGGGGACGTAAACACACCACCATTGGTTGTCAAGCGATGTTGGGGGGACAAACACAGACACACACATATATATACATATACATATATATGACAGGCTTCTTTTAGTTTCCGTCTACCAAATCCACTCACAAGGCTTTGTTCGGCTCGAGGCTATAGCAGAAGATACTTGCCCAAGGTGCCACGCAGTGGGACTGAACCTTGAACCATGTGGTTGGTGATATTTCCTCTTGATTAAAACCCAACATTTTCTCTTAACTGATCAATGTATGTCATTGCACAGCGGCCAATTTCGACTGTCATGTGATTTCGACTGTCATGTGATTTCGACTGTCATGTGATTTCGACTGTCATGTGATTTCGACTGTCATGCTGTCCAAAGTAAGGTGTCACTAACCAACTCCTTTTTACATTTTGAGCCATGCCCATCAAAGAAAATTCTTTCTCTAATGACGTCTGATACTTTATGAAGCTTCTTGTGTAATCTTTCTTTGGTAGTGTTTTTCCCAGGACATATCCAAAATGGCATGAAGTCTGGGCATTGTAGTTGCAATCTAGCATAGTTTCAAGACTTTGTTTGTGCCAGATGGAAGAGACAAAAAAAAACAACACAAATTCAACTTCCTGTAACAATACCCCCTAACAGTAAACACATGGCTCATTCATTTACTAAACAACTTATTAGTGATTTTGGTTAATTACTATCAATTGCAAATAAGCAGTTTCATCATCATTTAATACTCATTTTTTCAAACATGCATGAGTTTATTGAGGCAGACTTTCTATGACTGGATGCTCTTCCTGACATTAACCCATGCCTGTTTGCAAGCAAAATATTTCTCATGGCCAGACATGTTTTCCACAGAAGACTGAAAAACAAACAACCTTGCTTATAGGAGGATGCTCGTTCGCAACTATCACATGGGTCAAGACAAGGGTACAAATGCATACATACTCTTATTTCAGTCATTTGACTGCGGCCATGCTGGAGTACCACCTTTAGTCAAGCAAATCGACCCCAGGACTTATTCTTTGTAAGCCTAGTACTTATTCTATCGGTCTCTGTTGCCGAACTGCTAAGTTACAGGGACGTAAACACACCAGCATCGGTTGTCAGGCAATGTTGTGGGGACAAATATATGTATACATATATACGATGGGCTTTTTTTTCAGTTTCCGTCTACCAAATCCACTCACAAGGCTTTGGTTGGCCCGAGGTTATAGCAGAAGACACTTGCCATACAAAACATTTTTTCGTTTTTACATTGTTTTTAGTTTCAATTCCCTCACAATTCTTTGGTTGGCTTGGAGTCATAGATGCCATGCAGTGGGACTGAACTCAAGGCCACATGGTTGGGAAGCAGCCTGCTTAACCACACCTGCTAGAGACCATACCTGTGCCTATAGCAATGCCTGCGTGGTTTCAAAGTTCTAATTCACAATCCCATCCATCAAAGAATATACTGAAAGAATACCAATCCAATGGTGTTTTTAATTAATCTAGTCACATGTTTATACAGTTGACACTGTTAATCATGAATTTACAAGACCAATAATTGTTAAAACAGTCAATGGTAGCTTGAAACAACTCTTCTACTTTTTACTTGATGACTGTATAACAAGACCAACAGACACATTTAATTCATTCAGCCTTCTTTCTCACATTCTTTTTATGTTTCATGCAGAAGGCTTTTTACTAACCACTCTATTACATCTTTTCCTGAACTGTCATCCTCCTGTAACCCCTTACATTTTAATTACTAAATTGTATTTTGACATAAAACTGTACTAATATTCTATTTTCTCCACCCACCTAATACCCGTAGGGTCAACACACCTCATCACCACTATTCACCCGCTCTGGGCCCTTTTTTTTTTCATGCTTTAACCCCCATCTCTTGGGGTTCATAGTCTTGCAAGCTACATACTAACTTCATTAGGCGAGCTGGCAGAAACGTTAGAACACCAGGCGAAATACTTAGCGGTATTTCGTCTGCCGCTACGTTCTGAGTTAAAATTCCGCCGAGATTAACTTTGCCTTTCATCCTCTCAGGGTTGATTAAATAAGTACCAGTTATGCACTGGGGTCGATATAATCGACTGTCCCCTCTATGTTTAGCCCCTTGTGGACAATAAAGAAATAAGTAACTTCATTAGTACAGGTGGCATGAAAAGGTACCCACTACAAGCAGTAAATTGGTTGGTATTAGGAAGGGTATCCAGTTGTAGAAACCATGTCAAAGTAGACATTGAAACCTGATGTAGTTCTTGGGTCCCTTGGATGCTGTCAAATGGTCCAGCTCATGCCAACATAGAACATGATGATACCAAATTGCCAGAAATTATCCTTGGTTCTACAAAACAAATTCCCAATTTTAAAATTACCTTAAAATCTTCCATTGATATTCAACATTACTCTATGTTCCAAATATCAGCTTAATAAACTCTTTATTTCCAAAATTTATTGAAAGACTTTGTATTTTAGCAAAAATATAGTAATGAAAGGGTTAAAGGAGAACCTTGGCAGGCCTTATTGTCATTCTTCTTAATTCAGCAAATACAGTATTCCTTTTCATTAAATTATACAAAGCTTCCTTGCAAATCCTGATCATTACATTGTGTGAGCATGTGGTGTGTGCACGTGCATCTTTACTCAGCCCCCACTCCATGCTCACAAATATTTGTACAAACGTTTTGACAGGAATGTTCTATAAGACAGTTAGGATGAGGAACGTAACCTTTAGGTTGTCTGATTTCAAACTTTCCAGTATTTTCTGAACAGCTGTCAAGTTTTGCTTTTCAGAATTTGACTTCTTTCATAACCCAAATCATAACCTTTTGAATCCAAACCCCATTATTATTGTAATCTAATATTTTTTTGATAATAAAATAAAATATCTATCTATCTATCTATCTTATTCTCTTTTTATATCTATCCATCTATCTAGCTATCTATCTGTCTATCTATCTATGTATCTATCTCTCTATCCATCTCATTCTCTTTTTATATCTATCCATCTATCTAGCTATCTATCCACCTAACCACCCACAAAATGAGGAAAATATTAGCCAACACAATGTCTCTTTGTTATATTTTGAGTTACAACACATTCTGAAATAGGTTAGTTTGACTGGAAGCTAATTATTTTCAGATAAAATGATTAGATATAAAGAAAAAAAGAAAACCATTCAATTGTTTTCCAAGATTACATGTGACATATAACTACAAATTTTATGTCGGGAGTCCAACTTCCTTTGAACACTGTATGTACTGAATGCATATTATAAATTTATATGGTCTTAACGAGGAGTTTTGTTTTTTTTTGTTTTTTTCATTTTTGCTCCCAGCAACCAAATCTTCAGTTATTGTAAACATTTCACTTCTGACCCACATGCCCTGAGAAAAGAATGAAAACCAATTTCATTTCCCTTTTCCTATAAATATAAACTCTTGTTGTGACCTTTATAAGAATAGTCAAATGGTAAAAATTACAGATCATTTATTTGTTCATTTGTTTTTACTTTTTTTTTTCATGCTAGCATGGGTTAGACAAATGGATTAATAAGGTATTGTTTTACAGCCAGATACCCTTTCTGTCATTAACCCTTTCTTGTTTTTCATGTAAGAGATCTCTTATTTCACATGTCTTTAAAGGCACAAAGCCAGCAAATGATTTGTTAACAGGAAAAATAACTGTTACAACTTATAGCTTGTAATATTCAAAGAAGTGCAAATGTAAGCAAACATATGTACATGTATAAATACACATATATATGCATGTGTACACTTGTACAATTGCATGCACACATGTACATAAATACAATGGGTTCTTTCACTTTCCATCTATGGAATCCACTCACAAGGCTGATTGGCCTAGGGCTGCTTTCAAAGACACTTGCCCAAGGTGCCATATAGTTGGACTGAACCCCAAACCACAGGGCTGGAAAGCAAATTTCTTAACCATACATGCCTGTGCCAAAATGCAAAAGAGCTTTTAGTTTCACCTCTCCACATTCTGAGTTGAAATCCTGCAAGTGTTGATTTTACACTTTGTTTTTTTTTTAGGATTGATAGAAAAAAGTGCAGGCATGGCTGTGTAGTAAGAAGCTTGCTTTCCAACCGCATGGTTCCGGGTTCAGTCCCACTGCATGGCATCTTGGACAAGTGTCTTCTTCTACAATAGCTTTGGGCTGACCAAAGACTTGTGAGTGGATTTGGTAGATGAAAACTGAAAGATGCCCATCGTGTATGTATATATATATATATATATATATATACACATAGTGTTTTGCCTTACTGACACGTGCCAGTGGCATGTGAACAAAACATTGGACTGACTCCTGTGCAGGTGACACGTAAAAAACACCATTTGCGTGTGGCCGTTGCCAGTACCGCTGGACTGGCCCTTCTGCTGGTGGCACGTAAAAAGCACCCACTACACTCTCTGAGTGGTTGGCGTTAGGAAGGGCATCCAGCTGTAGAAACTTTGCCTTCTGGTTTGCGAGTCCACAGTCAAATCGTCCAACCCATGCTAGCATGGAAAACGGACGTTAAATGATGATGATGATGTGTGTGTGCCTGTTTGTTCCCCCCTCCATCACTTGACAACTGATGTTGGAGTGTTTACGTCCCTGTAACTTAGCAGTTCGGCAAAGGAGACCGACAGAATAAGTATTAGACTTACAAAGAATGTCCTGAGGTCGATTTGTTTGACTAAAGGTGGTGCTCCAGCATGGTCACAGTCAAGTGACTGAAACGAGTAAAAGAGTGAGTGTATAGTGGAGTATATATATATCCAGTAGTTATTGTAACACTCATTTTTAAACGAGTTACCAATGTGAGAAATTAATTATGAAACAGAATTAAGTAGTCATCTGTAAACAGGGAATCCAGCTGTAAAAATACTAAATCTAAAAGTATGCAAATATCTGAATTTACGTAACCCATTTTACACACAACTGTATGAAAATCACTTAACATGAAGGAAGGCTCCTTTATATGTTATTAAGAAGTCTCTTCATAGCTGCTTAATCTAGTAGAAACAGCAGCCAGATCCCCCTCATATCTCACTTCATCTAGCTTTTTTGCCCACTATTCCTGAGAGGGTTGTTAGAATAGTTTTCAGATGCCTCCTCCGTGAAGTCCTATCAGAAGTAACTGTCATTACACTTTCTTATTCCCAATCACTAATAGTTGTTCCCTCCTGGACCCATTTTGGAATTCTGGGTCATGTAACATTTATGCTCCCATGTCATGCCTCCACAACAAGTTGCAGGCATATTACTAGTTGTACTGCTATATATCTTTTGAACAGACACCCTCTACCTAAAATCTGAACAGGTTCCTTGTTAACCTGCACAACAAGCAGGCTGGTTATTTTTTTTTTTCTAACCCTTTTCGTATTGCAGCTTATGGTGGTCTTTTTCATGTCAGGCACCAAGCTTGTATTTGTATTGGAGCTGTGAAATATCACATTCTATCATCTTAAAAAGAAACAGAAGGTGGGTGGGTACTCTGGCTAGAGCATCTTTGAGCATAGATCTGCTAAATCAGGATTGATTTGGGAATAAAGCAGTAAAAAGATGAATGAAAAATGTGTTGATTACATCCAGTTTATTACCAGCAATAAAGGTAACTAATTAGCAATCAGAACATTTGATAAACTGCCTCATGAGTTTTGTTTTGACTCTGTACAAAACCTGCTGAGGTCACCTACCTTCGTCTTTTTGGTGGGGGTGATAAAAAAAAAAAGACTTCAGCAAAAAGAATATTATAATATAAAATAAAATGCTTAAATTTTTTAGGAATGGCTGTGTGGTAAGTAGCTTGCTTACCAACCACATGGTTCCGGGTTCAGTCCCACTGCGTGGCACCTTGCGCAAGTGTCTTCCACTATAGCCGCAGGCCAACCAAAGCTTTGTGAGTGGATTTGGTAGACGGAAACTGAAAGAAACCCGTCATATATATGTATATATATGTGTGTGAGTTTGTGTGTCTGTGTTTGTCCCCCCAACATTGCTTGACAACCGATGGTGGTGTGTTTATGTCCCCGTAACTTAGTGGCTCAGCAAAAGAGACCGATAGAATAAGTACCAGGCTTACAAAGAATAAGTCCTGGGGTCGATCTGCTCGACTAAAGGTGGTGCTCCAGCATGGTTGCAGTCAAATGTCTGAAACAGGTAAAATAGTAAATGTTAAAGTTATTGAAATCATAGCATCTTTATTTGATTTTTCATAGCTTAAGCTTTTTACTGTGGAAAACAGTACCACTCAAAATTTTCTTACCTTTAATTGCAGAAAGCTGTTTTATATACCAATCTATCTTTTGTTGTGGAATGTCATGTTTGAAAATATTTTCTGTTGAGATATGTCAAATTTATTGAAGTAATGTAATTTGCATAAAATACCAATTTTATTCTTTGGTTGACATTTAGCATCGTTACTGAAATAACTATGAACTTTAGCAGTAAACAGGTTAGTTTTCAAGTTATTCTACACTGTGTCTATGCACTTTACACAGCCACAGTAGTAGGGAAAAGAAATTTCTTTATTCTCCACATGACCAAGGTGCCATGCAGTGGGATTGAACTTGAAACCACAAGGTTGCAAAACACAAATCTTTTAACCACACAGCCACATGCCTAGAGACAACCCTAGATATTGAATGTATTTAATATGGTTGCTCTATTGTTCCTACCAACTCTCACAATATTTTAGATGATTATAATGACAATAATGATACATACTTGTTCAGTTAAATTATGCAATTTGTCAAATTAATTTACATTCTTCCTTTTCTCTTTCTAAACATGGTGCATTGACAGTTTAGGAGACAGCATAAATGTCATAAAGGAGAGGAAGAAGAACAAAGTTGAAATTATTGAAAATTAATGCTGCTGTAATAAGGACATTATTGTTATTGTAGACATCAGGCAGTTATTATTAGCAACTGCTTAAATCATTTCTAATATTAGAATCATT
The DNA here is from genome assembly GCF_046866305.1 of Octopus bimaculoides. NCBI lineage: Eukaryota > Metazoa > Mollusca > Cephalopoda > Octopoda > Octopodidae > Octopus > Octopus bimaculoides. Next base: position 135,863,982 of record NC_142929.1, read on the forward strand.
GAACATATTAAGCAAATGGTTTTAGATCAACTGTCTACTTAATATTTTGTTATGATAGTTACAATATTACTTGATTTTTTTTTTTTTAATTAAAATTCTATTATTTCTTTATTATATCAATTCAGAAACAATTATTTTTGTCTTTGGATCATAATTTTGTCCTGTATTTTAATGCATCAGTTTAACATCTGGTGTTTTACAACCAAATATCAAATTACCATTGTCAATTTTTTCAAAAGCTAAAAATGAAAAGTGTATTGTTATATTGAAAGCCCTGAATCAACTGATATTATTATCAATTAGGAGGCAAAACTCTCTTTAGGAATGTTTGAAATCTTAAGGGGGAGGGGCGAAGTATGGAAGATAACTGAAAGATTAGTTGATTGAAAGTTTTGGGCAACATAGAAAATCCAGATTGGAATGGATTCGATCTTTAAAACCAATTAGTGAAAACAATAGACATAATTCATTTTTATTAAATTTCCATAGCCAGAAACTCAGAATAGTACTGGAAGATACCCTGTTGCTTTTGCCATTAGCTTTGAATTTCAAATCCACTCAATTTACAATCCCAGTATTATCCAAATATTTTAACAGCTTAATCTTACAAATGTGATTTGCTGTTTTATATATTTAAAAAAATTTTTTTTAAGATTTTAGATTTTAAACACCCTTTGTGGGACTTGTTGTTTATTTAATTACCTGAATAATTTCTGTTAAAGTTTCCAATTTACTCCATTACATATGTGAAACTAACGCATTAGCACACCAGACAAAACGTTTAGCAACAATCCGTCTATCTTCATGATCTGAGTTCAAATTCTGCCATGGTCAACTTAGCTTTCCATCCCTTCAGGGTCAATAAAATAAGTACCAGTTGAGCACTGGAGGTTAATATAATCAAGTATCCCCTCCCCACAAAATTTCAGGCCTTGTACCTATAGTAGAAAGGATTTTTTAATCCTTTAGCATTTAAACTTACCATATCTGGCCCAAATATTTTGTTTTATGTTCAAACTTTTCACACCTACCCTACAATGTCATTCTAAAGATAAACAATCACATCATTGATGTCTGGAAGGTATGAGATAATGCAAAATGAAGCCATTTCTGCCTAAATAAAATTCTAAATACTGTGAAATTTTTGACAGCACAGTTAAAAAAAAATGTTTTTTTAACATTAGAAGATTTTACACTTAATGAGAAAAAAAATAGAAAATACCAGTGACTTGTCTTTCAGTAAAACAGATATGGATGTTTCTGAATTCTTGTCCATTGAAGAGGAGCATTTTGATAGCAAAAAATGATGGCCCTCAGGACACCATTTAAAATATTATAGTGACACAATTAAGCAATAAAATACTCATACATAATCCTGATTTTATTGAAAGAAATTGTAAATCATTGATTCTGATACACCGGCTGATAATCCTCCTAAGCATGATTAATTCAAAACAAGGTGAATAAATAAGCATTACATTTAACAGAGTAATCTAAATTCTAAAGAGTTAAAAACATGCTGTCATTTGTCTGTTGGTTTAATGTCTATTTCTGTTTTTTCTTTGTTGGCATTAGTTTGGACTGGGAGTTATATGAGGCAGAATTTTACAGCCAGATGCCCCTTAACTGTTTTCAAATGAGGGATAAGGTTTTGAAAACTGAGTTGCTGGTGGTGTGAACAAGGGACATCATCTTCATCATCACTCCACTCAGGCTGCAAATACACACACACACACACGTACATGCACACACACACACACACACACACACATGTACATGCACACACACACATGCGCATGCATGCATGTGTGTGTGGGAGGCTTCCTACAGTTTCCCCTCTCAAATCCCCTTAAAGGCATTCATTGCCTAGTCATTCTTGACATATGTATATACACCCACCCACAAAATCCATTAAATTCTCATTAATCTATTAATGATGCTTCTATTTCATGAAGAAAATTAAAGCTACTGGCCAAGAATATTTTTACATGCATACTTATGTGTGTGTATATGTAAAATGTGTTTAAATTCCACTTGCTAGTTATTATCGAATCCTTGTGTATGACTCAGAAAGTGATTATTTGTACATTTTCTGGAAGTGATCTGTACTTTACAGTTTTCTAATTTTCAGCTGTGTATTTTCAAGTATTAGTATCCGGTTACAGTTGCTAACATCTCAAATCCCTTTCTTTATAAGAACATTTTACTTTAAAATAGATAATTTTACATACGCTCACACACGACATTTATTCTAGTAAATCTGTGTGTGTGTGTGTGTGTGTGAAATATTTTCTTTGATCACCTGCTTAAAAAACTAAGCTTATTTCTCAAAAACATGAGCCTTATCCAAGATAATAAACAGCTGTATAGGATTTTGTTTTAGGGTTTTAGCTAAAATCCTTAGCAAATATAGTACATTTCAGAGCAGACTATTTAATTCTACATTTCCTTGGTCGTCTTAGTTGTGAAGAATAAATATCAGGGTTTTGTAGGAATGTTGTCTGTTACAGGCTAATGATCTTCCCTCAAAGGGCTTTGCTTCTCATTCCACTTTGTGATATGAAAACTGGAGTTGAACATTGGTCTTATGGATGCCTATGATTCACGAAAGGGAATTAGTGGTATGCAAGCCCCACTCCTACTATACACTAATTAAAAAAAGTGATGTTTTATGCTTGATGTTTTATTGTTGGTGGCAGATCAAAAAGGTCATATTGCCTCAGTTGTTGTTACAGTTCTGTTGAAGAATTTGCTTAGATAAATCATCTTGCTAATAGCTGGATGCTAGAATTAAGTGGGAAGTAGGTTTTAGGTGTATGATTGTAGCGGACATATTACTAATTTTTCTTTTATTACCCATAACAATTTATCTCAACATGTGCTACACAGATAAATTGAAGCTCTAATAACCTAATGAGTTTTAGAAATGCCTTATTATTACTTGTATTTCATTCTGTCGTTTTCATGTCTTTACCCTATGCTGTCATGTGTTAGGTGGATTTGAAATCTGACACATGGCTCCTTTTCCTGATTCTATATTTTGTCTGTGAAACCTGATGACCTGATATTTGATGTTATTTCTTATTTCCATGTCTGTCTTGATCTTCCTTTGCTATGGATACATTCCACTAGGAACACGTGTCACTTTTTCATCTACCAGTTGTTGGCAATTCGTATCGTACATCCATAGCAAAGCAGCTAATTACCTTTCTATATACGTGAAGTAATGTCATTAATGCCTTGCTACATTCAACCTGGAAAGATATTTTGTTATTAAACATTCAGATGGTGCAGAAATTCTGCACTGTGAAATCCTGTGTCCACTACTTTAACATTTTAATATAGAATTATTTCTGTATTATATGGCATTCAATAGGTTAAGTCTTGTTAGAGAATTTGTCTTCTGATATTTGTTTCAGGTCTCTGTTCTTTGAATTCAAATCATGTAGATGTGAATCAATAAAGAAGTACCAGCTAAGAGCTGGTGCAGCCTTCTCTCTCCCTCCAGCTGTGACATCTTTGATATTTTGCTGAGTCAATAGTTGGAGGGGGTCAGTGTTTGCTTGTGACTACATGAGCATCTAAAACACCCGTAGATGCTGGAAAGAAACCAGTTGCATATGAAGTTTGGATGTGTGATGTTAAATTACTTGAAATGCAGAGCAGAAGAGGGTTTAGGAGATCAATAGGTTGTATATAAGAGAGATGTTTAGAATGTTGATAGAGATGTTGACTGCTGGTTTAGAATGTTCTGGAGTGAGAGTGTGATGTGTCCATGGCAAAAGAGGCTTGAGAAAAGTGGTCATCTCATCATCTTTGCCCACTTATTCGTGCGAGGAACATGGAAGCTCAGTCTCTAAGCACACCTGTAAGAAGCAGCTGTCTCCAATTGATTCAGCTGGATCCCCAAGCAAGATCAACACTTGTTCTTTACAGTTGATTTTTAACAAATAATGTCTCACCTGAAAACAGAAGGAATCCTGTTAGAAAAGAACCTACAAACATGGCCTGTAGTCTAAAAAATGTCTATGCCAGTATATCTTCAAGGAGACCTCTATACAGTTGCTTGATTTGTTGGAAATAGCAGCCAAATTTCCTTCAGATCTTATCATTACTGTTGTAGATAATGTATGTTATTTGAAAATGCTCTGGGAAAATGTTTTTATTAGTTTTTTTTATCAAAACTGACTTGGGATTTAAACATTAAAATACTATTGCACTGTTGTAAAGTAACTGGGTGTTATTAATGAGTCTGACTCTGTAAATTGCCAGACTAGTTACTTTAAGATGTCTTACTTGATGCCTCGTAATATATACTAGGGAAGCATACCGAATTGCTATAATAACTTCCTGTTTAACTGCTTGCCAACCAGCTATATGCTTTAAGATGAAAAGAAACTCTGGTCAATGTTATCTGAAGTCTTAATGTAATCATTAATGCTAGTTAATTAGTGAAGATATTTGAAATGAATCTTCAAATAACTGAATCGTTAAATGAATATATATTCCTCATATCAAACAACTTGGTAAGTAGTTTGTATTTATAGATTTTATTATAGTAATGCAAATCATTATACTAAGTATCAAATCTATTGGATATCTAAATACTATCATTTATAATTCTTAGTCTCCTATTTCCCATCCTAATTATCATTTGTTAGTTTCAAGCAAGTTTACAACCAATAGATATCATTTGTTGTTATAACAAGTTCATATTGGTTCAATCGTCTGTCTTTTCAACAGTGAATTTGTTGACACTTGATCTGTTTGAAAGTTCACATTGGAAGCAGATCTCAGTTGTTCAGTGGTGAGGATTCAGTTGTTTGATTGGTTGAGTTACCTTCTCCTGAATTAACATGTAAGTGGCCGTTCGTCCCACAGCCATGTGTGCTCTTAATGTAATTGTCTGGTAGAATCTGCATGACACAATGCCACAATTCTATATCTTATGAATTACAAGTAAACTGGCACTTGTCGGTTATGACCAGGAGTCCAGTTGATCCAATCAATGGAACAACCTGCTTGTGAAGTTAACAAGCAAGTAGCTGATTAATCCACATACACACATACCCTTAATGTAGTTCTCAGGGAGAATTAACGTGACACAAGATGTGACAAACCTGATCCTTTAAAATACAGGTACTACTCATTTTTGCCCGCTGAGTGGACTAGAGCAATGTGAAATAAAGTAACTTGCTCAAGGACATAATGTACCACCAGGAATTGAACTCATTACCTTAGGATCATGAACCAAATACTCTAACCACTAAGTCACATACCTTCGCTAAATTACCAGTAAAATCCACGTTTCCATCTACCCAGTTTCACTCTCAAGGTGTAGGTTAGCCCAAGGCTGTAAAAAAAAATAGGAAAATGCATTTGTCCAAGATGCCATGTTGTAGGCTTGAACCTGGGACCTTATGTTCAAGAAGCAAACATCTTAATCATTCAGCCATACAACATCTACAAAAGCTCACATTACACATCAAATCATATTCTTTGTCTAAATTTAACTTGACCACATTTTTCAGTTTCAGAAAAACTATTTTATTTTTGTTTTGCTCTGACTACCAGGTCACTTCTAGCTTTAAATATACACATACCTTTCTAGTCCACTTCATTCCCATTCTTTTCTTTGTTTCAATTATGCAAAAATATTTCAACTAAATTTTAAATAAATCAAGTATTTTTATACCCTGATTATTGCTAATTCCACCAGTGGTGAGTGATGTGTTATCAAGTAGGTAGTAAGGTCCTTTTAAGCTGAACCTCTGATCCAATTTCAATTTCCAGCAATAGCTTGCTTCTCTGATTTATTACAAAAGTAATCAAGAAGTGTCTACTTGATTGTTCAATCTGCTAGAAATAGCTGCAAAATCTCCTTAAAAAATCACACCATCTTAAAAAGGATGGAAATGTTGAATAATGAAACCTTAGTTCCTTTATATTGTCTTAACCCTTTTAATACCAACCTACCATAGACTGCTCTTAGGCCTATGATATAAACTTCATGTTTTAAAGTGAAATAAATGAAATCCTTTCATCAAAATTTCTGGTTTAAATTAAATTCCAAATACTAGGTTAATAATGAGTCACTTTATTAAATTACTCTTTTACTCTTTTCATGTCATTTGACTGTGGCCATACTGGAGCACCACCTTTAGTCAAATGAACTGACCTCACGACATATTCTTTGTAAGCCTAGTACTTATTCTATCGGTTTTTTTCTGCTGAACCACTAAGTTATGGGGACCTAAACATACCATCAGTTGTCCAGCGATGGTGGGGGAACAAACACAGACACAAACATATACATATATATATATATATATATATATATATATATATATATATATATATATATATATATATACATACACACACACACAACAGGCTTTTTCCGTCTACCAAATCCACTCACAAGGCTTTGGTCAGCCCGAGGCTATAGTAGAAGACACTTGCTCAAGATGCCATGCTGTGGGACTGAACCCGGAACCATGTGGTTGGGAAGCAAGCTTCTTATCACACAGCCACTCCTGTTCATTATTTTAAAAATTAATTGAAAGTTAATGTATTTCAGCAGAAATATGGTAACAAAAAGGTTAAATACCTTTGGTTGGATTATAGATTTTCTCAATCAAGGCTAAGCTGGCACTAAACCACTTATTCTAGAAAAACAGACCACTTCATTTATACTCATAATGTCCTTGTGTAACTGCATACTCATCACAACCTCACTCTTCTCTACTAAAATCTATAGGGTCAGTCACCCTTTCAAGTAATTTGAATCTCATACTATTGTGGTGGTGGGGCAAACAAGAAAAGGCTGCAGATGGAATGTGTTCCATGACATTTAGAAAACTCTGCTTTGTTTGTGTACTTTTGTAATGTAGAGTATAGTATAAATCAGATATTTTATACGTATTTCTTCTGTTGACACAAGATATATTAGCAAAACATTCTTCAGTTTTCTTCAAGGTTATTGAATGTTCTGTAGTTAAATATAAGTTAAACTTTACAAAAATAAATAAATAAAAATGCAGTAATTTGATAGAAATTAATACAAAGTAAGTTAGCAGTCTTCAAAGAAAGCTGTAATGAATAAATTTTGGTATTTGGGAATATATTTAGTGTTACTGTCAAAGAATTTTCTAAGTTAAAAGCCTTGTAATGAGCAACTAGAGAATTACAAATTTGATTTACCTTGCTGCCAACATCAACTTTTGATTTATTAAAGTCACTTTTTGGCTAATAGATTCTCCTTTCACTTCACTCTCACTCTCTTTCTCTTCTCTGTCTTACCCTCTCTTTCTCTTCTCTCTTTCTAGTCTCTCTTACCCTTTCTCTCTTTCTCTCTTTTCCCTCCTCTCCTATCTTTAACTCTCACACCCTCCTTTGTTTTTCTCCTTTTTTCTTTCATTCCTCTTTCTCTCTCTCTAATTCAGATTTCTTCACAGCAATTGTAAACATTTCCTACACTGAACATCTTTCTGATTGCATACATATGCATGCATGGGTGTGCATGTGTAAAATTGCATTATTTTACGAATCTTTTATCTTTAAAAAAAAGTAAAAGAAGCCATTTTATTTATTTCTTACAATATATTTGTGCTTTAAAGTCATACTGAAATAGAATCAAGTACGTTGCATAAGATTCATGTTGGCCATTTGAAACAATCAGCAGCAACATAGTGTTAACATCTAGTTCTTCATACTGGCATGGATCTGATGAAATTTGTTGAGGCAGATTTTCTCTTGTTGCCAACCCTCACTTGTTTCCGAGTGAGTAATATTTCACCAAATTCTTCACAGACAACAATGATTAGACACGATTGTGTAAAGGAGTGCAAACAAATTGGCCCAGGAGTGGCTGTGTGATAAGAAGCTTGCTTCCCAACCACATGGTTCTGGGTTCAATCTCATTGCATGGCACTTCAAGCAAGTGTCTTCTACTATATCCTCGGGCCAACCAAAGCCTTGTGAGTGGATTTAGTAGACGGAAACTGAAAGAAGCCCATTGTGGTTGGCGTTAGGAAGGGCATCCAGCTGTAGAAACTCTGCCAAATTAGATTGGAGCCTGGTGTAGCCATCCGGTTTCACCAGTCCTCAGTCAAATCATCCAACCCATGCTAGCATGGAAAGCGGACGTTAAATGACGATGATATATATATATATGTGTGTGTGTATGTGTCTTGTGTCTGTGTTTGTCCCCATCACCGTTGCCTGACAACCGATGATGGTGTGCTTATGTCCCTGTAACTTAGCGGTTCTGCAACAAGACTGATAGAATAAGTACCAAGCTTACAAAGAGTGTCCTGGGGTCGATTTCTTTGACTAAAAGGCAGTGCTCCAGCATGGCCACAGTCAAATGAATGAAATATGTAAAACAGTAAGTGATAATGCTTGTATGATGGTGACATTTGTTTGCAATTAGTGCTTAATGTCAAAACAAGGAGATATGAATGCATGCACACGTGTGTACACACGTGCAAAAATGCAATAGGCTTCTATCAGTTTTCAGCTGCCAAAGTCACTCACAAGACGCTAGTCAGCCCAAGGTTATGGTCAGACATATGCCTAAAATACAGTGTAGTGGGGACTAAACCATGTGAATGTGAAGCAAACTTTTTAGCCATGCAGCTTTGCCCACATCTATAAACACTTATATTCACTTGTTTTCTTTTTTGTTATAGCAGACTAACAACCACGTGGTACATATAAGGAAATGCTTTAGTAATTAATATATAACGTTAGTAATTAATATATAATGTTAGTAAGGCAAGCTAGCAGAATCGTTAGCTTGCTGGGCATGTTCTCTGTCATTGTTCTGAGTTCAAATTCTGCTTAGGTCAACTTTGCCTTTCATCCTTTTGAGGTCAATAAAATAAGTACTAGATGAACTCTGGGGTTGATGTAATCAACTTACACCTGCCCCTGAAATTGCTGGCCTTGTGCCAGAATTTGAAATTGATATGTAATGCTAGTAAAAACTAAGGGGTTTTTACAATGACCATAATGTAATTGCTTTTGTAGTATTTTTTTTTGTTTTGTTTTTTGTTCTAAGAAGAAGAAAGATATTGAATTGAAATCAACTTTGTTGCTTCCAACACTAAGTTCTTCTGTATAGATATTTCATTGACACATTTTTACCCATATTGCTGAATTGTCAAATATACACCCTCCCCATAGTTTTCATGCAGAGTATGATGTTGATTTTTTGAAATTCAGGGTGAGCAAGTACTTCGCCTAATATCCCCCCCCCCCTTCATTCTAATATTTTCCATTCCATTAACACCTCGTTTTATTTTATTAGCTCCTTTGTTATCTCATTCTCTCTATATTATTGCAGTCAATATTTTTATTACCTTTTCATCATATTTCTTTTGAATATTATATTTTATGTCCCTTTTATATTCATTTTAAATAGCCGTGTGTATATATATATATATATATATATATATATATATATATATATATATATATATACATACATACATATGAGATAGAGAGATTTTGTGACATTAAAGCTTCTCCCACATTTATTAATAGTTATTGCCAGGCTAACATGGCAGTCCAGGAAAATAGGACGAATGCTGCCATTGATTAGCTCCAAGAGGCTATGTGACACACAAACCTGTGTCTGAGAGATTTAGAAATATTGATATTTCTATTTTTGAAAACCAGTGGATGTATTCCACTGAATTTAGGTAAATAATCCTTCGAACAGACGGTCAGCAGCGATGCCTGCTGGGTTTGGCTACACCATGTTGATAAGGGGCAACTACCCTGAAACTAGTCTGTGGATACCGAACCAGCAAGGGGAAGCTGCTGACCTCCCTTGTTTGAAGGTTATAATGGACACAGGTTTACATGTCGCATAGCTAGCTAGAGGCAAAGGCCTCTTGGAGCTAATCAACAGCAGCATTCGTCCTATTTTCCTGGACTACCATGGAAATATAATAGGTATCAAAATTATATTGGCAATAACTATTAATATCCAGTACAGCGGCCATAGTCTCCTTTAGAGAGATTGAGAAATATATATATATATATATATATATATATACATGAATGACAGGTATCCCTACAGTTTCTTTCTACCAAATTCACAAACAAAACATTAGTTGCCCCAGGGCTATAATCTGATACTTACCCAAAGTGCTATGCAATGAAAATGAACTAGAAAGCAGAGGGTTGCAGATTAACATCTTAACTGTATAGTCATGCTTGTGCCTACACTTAATGATTTTATAAAATAATCATTAGACTAAAGTATTGGGCTTGTTGTTACCAAGTAAAACCCTTGGAGGCATGTTCCAGTATAGTTGCAGCCAAGTGACTGGAACCAGTAAAAGTAGTGACACAGTTTTTCAATGTAATATCTTTCACAAACTTTCTATTGTTTTTAAAATATTCTATTGTTTTTCTTTTTAAATATGAGAACTACATGAACAAATGAAGACAAAAAGGATAATTATTCTAGAATATTTACCAAAATTGCTAACAAGAAACCCTCTACATGGTTTCTCAGTCTGCTAGAAATAACTGTGAAATTTCTCTTGAATTACAATCAACCATTTTAAAAGATGACATGCTTTCAGATACATTGTCTGAATAAAAAGTTGAGGTGATCATGGCTAGAATACATTTCTAGCCATGATCATCAGGGTGGTCCTTGGTCCAAACAACATTAATCATAAAAAAAAAATCAAAGTTTTTTGTATAGCTACAGCAATGACGATGGACAGTGTGACTCTGCAACTCTGTAAATCTATGTCAAGAAAGGAGGTCAAGAAAGGAGGTCAAGAAGCTTGCTGATATTCTGCTAGAAAATGCTTACCAATTCTGTTTTTGCTGTTGGTAAATGTAATATAGTGATGACATCTATGTTTTATTTTAGCATAGTGGCTCTCAACTATTTTTTGCCTGTAGGCCCCTTTGATTCTTATTATATTCTGCAGGACCCTAATAAACATTCAGTGTTTAAAACATTTCCATTATATCTTTGTAATTAAATATTATTAGGAATTGTATAAAAAAAAATGAAAATATTCTGTGTTGTAGAAGTATAACTAATTTATTACACATAAATATTAACAGCAAAATCTTATGTTGACTCCTAAGGGCCATGTGGACCCCAGTTGAGAACCACTGACTTGGCAGGATAATGACCCAGCCATGTGTGTAGGACACTATTAATATGCTGATAACAAGAATCAGTGTGTTTGCAGTAAAGAAACAATGTTGATTTACTCAAATTAGAATTTAAATATATCAATGTGATCTGTTTGACTTTGCATTTTCTTTTTATCGAATATGAACATAAATTATTTTGTTACATATTTATTTGTATATATTTGGTATAATTGAAGAAAGAGAAAGTTGAATATGAAAAATGGTCTTAATTTACTTCAACAAAATCCAACAAATATGAAAGGATACTGGAATCAACATAATTTGGCTCATGCTGGATTAAACTTATGCATAGGAGAAATATTTTTACCGAAATACCTGTATAAATTAGTGTAAGATGACTATGCTGCAGTGAATAAAAATTAGTTTTGTGATCAAATGGTTTTGTTGAAATCTTCAATGAAAAAAATAAAATTCCTGAAAATCACATCTTAATTAAAAATCCTATCAGAATTTTCTAGTTAGTGTAGTCTTTAATAATTGCTTTTTTTTTTAGTAAACGTTACATATTCCAAACTAACAAATAAACAGCTTTCTTTACTATAGATGTCTGTTTGTTGCAGTGTGGTATTGATCCTTAAGTGTAGTTATTGTCATTATACTTACGTCACTGTTTTCATACTTTGTGAAAGTCATGAATCACACCACAGCTGTCTTGACTATATCACAGCCCTCCTCTCTCCAGGGGGAAAAGCAATGAATTGTGGCCTCTATAAACGTAATCACATTACACATGGATTAAAAGTGGGCTAAACCTGTGCACCATCCAAGCTTTAAATTATCTAAATTTGATTTTTTTATAAGTACATGCATGGTTATGTAGATAAGAAGTGAGCTTTGCAAGCCTGCTGTTTGAGTTTCAATCTCACTGTGCAGCACCTTGAGAAAGTGTCTTCTATTATAACCCCAGGCTAAATAATACATTGTGAGTAAATTAGGTAGATGGAAACTATGCAGAAACCTGTTGTGTGTGTGTATGTGTGCACATGCATGCATGTGTTTCTCTTTTTGGCTGGCAACTGGTATTTATTTACATTCCCCATAATTTAGCATCACACAATATCTCCCTCTCTCCCCTGACTGTCTGTCTCATTTTTTCATATATATGTGTGTGTGTGTGTGTGTGTGTGTGTGTGTGTGTGTGTGTGTGTGTGTGTGTGTGTTTCTTGTGAGACAAACCTGTTTTATATTAAACATATTCATAGAGGTGTGTGTCATTTTGTGTCTACATAGGAAATCAATAATATATGCAGCAGACAATGTCAGATTTATCACATTCTTGATGTATGATGTCAAGAAAACTGTTATAACAACAACACATATAAAAAAAAAAAGGTGGTAATGGTTGAAAGTTGTTTGCCTGGATCTTCTAGATAGCAGAAGCTGCTTTTAGCACTTGAATTGTTTTTGTTGTTTTTCAGCACTCTTAGTGAAACCAAGATATATTTTTTAGTAATATGAAGCCATGGCTATGGTACTACGAATTTGGTAATGGCAGTAATAAATCAACAATAATCTGGTGAAGGATAGTTTATACCAGTCTAGAGGATCTGTGACTGAAAGATGGTTTACAGAACTTTTTCATTCATACTGTGATAAACATTTTGTTATTAAATATCAATAGTGTTTCACACATATGTTGTATTTATGAACTATTGGGTGTTAAAAAGATCTAAGTCACTACAAGTTTGCCAAATACAAGAGTGAAAATGATAGATATATAGGAGTGAGGGGGGATGTCTCAATAGCCAATCAAATCTTGTGTAGATGTTTTAGTTCACTGGGAGCTTATCACTGTGGTGTTTGCCATTATTGTGTAAACATTATTAATCACACATATATACTATTTTGATTTTATGCACACACATAGTTTTATTCTTTTACTTGTTTCGGTCTTTGGATTGTAACCATGCTGGGGTACCACTTTCAAGGGTGTAGTCATTCAAATTGACTCTGGTTATTATTCCCTTTTTGTATTTTATTTAAGCTTGTTTCTTATATTTGTTTTGCTAAACTGTTGCTTTAGTGGGAATATGAATTAATCACCACTGGTTGTTAAGCATTGAAACAAATACCAACATTCATGCACAAACATGTGTATGTGTCTGTATACATATGTATATGTGTGTGCATGTATGTATGTGGGCATGTGTGTGTACACAAAAACACACACATAGCTGGCTTCCATTATGTCATGTCTGCCAACAATTCACAAAGCATTGCTTGTCCTTAGGCTAGAGAAGACATTTGCCTAAGGTGGTGCACAGTGAGACTGCACCTGGCACCTGCAAAGTGAACTTCTTAACCATGCTTGTGCTGATTATAAAAAAAAAAAAAAATCATGAATTTTGAATATAAAGGTAGCTGTGTGGTAAGAAGATTGCTTCCCAACCACATGATTCCAGATTCAGTCCCACTGCCGTGGCACCTTGGGCAAGTGTCTTCTACTATAGCCTCAGGCTGACCAAAGCCTTGTGAGTGGATTTGGTAGACGAAAACTGAAAGAAGCCTGTTGTATGTATGTATGTGTGTGTGTGTGTGTGTATATATATATATATATATATATATATATAATTTGTGTGTCTGTGTGTCCCCCACCGTCATGTGACAACTGATGTTGATGTGTTTTTGTCCCTGTAGCTTAGCAGGTCAGCAAATGAGGCCGATAGAATAAGTGCTAGGCTTACAAAGAATAATTCCTGGGGTTGATTTGTTCAACTAAAGGTGGTGTCCCAGCATGGCCACAGTCAAATGACTGAAACAAGTAAAAAAAGAATTAAAAAATAATGTTCATCATTCAACACCCATTCTCCATGCTGGCATGGGTTGGACAGTTTGACCAGAGCTAGCAAGCTGGAGAGCTGCACCAGTCTCCAGTCCGATTTGGCTTGGTTTCTATGGCTGGATACCCTTCCTAATGCCAACCAGTATACAGAGCAATTTCAAGGGAAGGTGGAAGCCAATTACTTGAACTCCCATACTGAACTGCTATTTAACTTATCCAACTTGAAAGGCTGAAAAGCAAAGTTGATTTCAGCATTTGAACTCAGAATGTAAAGAGCTGAAAGATATACTGCTAAGCATTTTGTCCAGTAAGTTAACAATTCTGTCAGCTCGTCACCTCAGTTGCAGTTTATCATATTAACTGCTATCACAAAAACTTCTTGATTTCCCCACCTAACAATAGACTGTTTAGTGAGTCATCAACTTGGGCGGAATAATAGCTCTTAGTATTACAATTTTTAAGTATTGTATTATTCATGGTGTTGGATTGGCAAAACTGTCAGTGTCATAGACAAAATGTCTTTTGGTATTTTAGTTCTGTTCAAGTTAGTTCAAATCCTGCTGGAGTTAACTTTGCCTTTTAATCACTCTGGCAGGTCAATAAATTGAGTACCAGTCAAGTACAAGTCAAGTGCTGGCAGAAGATATAATTAACTATACCCATCTCTCAAAAATTTGTGGCAGTGTGCCTGTATATGAAGCTGTATTTTTTTACTGCTGAATCATAACTACTGTTTCATGTCATTCTCTTTGTTATCTTTTATATTTATCTTATAGGAAACTGACTTGTTACAGTTTTGTAGTGATTTAATAGATATTCTTGCTATAAAACCATGCTAGTTACTGATTAAGTATTATAAGGTCTAGCATTTCTTTTAGTCTACTCACTTCAAAGCTAATAATACTGACACACTTTATAATATATGATATATATATCATCATCATCATCGTTTAACGTCCGCTTTCCATGCTAGCATGGGTTGGACGATTTGACTAAGGACTGAAGAAAACCAGATGGCTACACCAGGCTCCAATCTGATTTGGCAGAGTTTCTACAGCTGGATGCCCTTTCTAATGCCAACCACTCAGAATATATATATATATATATATATATATATATATATATATATATATATATATATATATATATATATATAAATAAAATATAAGACATGGTAGAAAATGCTAAAATAATTTTATTATGAAGTACATTTTACTACTGGTTTCCGTCTTTTAGACTTTTCAACTAAGAGTAAAATAAGAAAGACGATTAAGTTAGAGGAAAAAGATTAAGTGAAATGTTTTGTAAATATTTCCATTGTCTTCAAATAGTCTGTCTGTTACTCTTTGTGAATGCTTGGTAGGTAGGTAGTAGTAAATCTGAGGGAATAGTTTTATGAGTACAGAGAATTGATGGTTTAAGCAGGCATAGCTGTGATGAGAAGTTTGCTTCCCAACCACATGGTTTTGTGTTCAGTCCCACTGGGTGGCTCTTTAGACAAATGTCTATTACTATAGCCATAGACCAACCAAAGCCTTGAAAGTGGATTTGGTAAATGGAAATTGAAAGAAACCTGTTGTGTGTGTGTTACTGTTCACTTGCCTGTATATTGCATGGTAGTTGTAAACGAGTATCACTGCCATACAAGGGGTTTCTTTTGCTTTCATTCTTCTATGAGAACATGGCTGAGCCTGGGAAATGTTACCTTGCTTGGAAATGGGTAAGAGTTGGTGATAGAAAGGGTAGCTGGCTGTAGAAAATCTTCCCCTCAACAAATTCCATCTGACTCCACCAAGCATGGAAAAGTGAATGTTTAGACAATGAGATATGTATGTATGTATGTATGTATAATCTTTTTACTGGTTCCAACAAGCAAGCTATAATGATGCTGGGGCACTAATATCAATCTTTCTGCTGCTTTTGTTTTAGTTGGTATTTGAGGGGTATGAATACCACTACTGCAACATGTTAAAGTACAATTTAGGTTCATTCAGTACCTTATATAATGCACATTTCTAATGCAAAAATATCTACACTATGATTGATTTAACCTGTTTGAGGATCATGGAAGCGATGAGAATTGACCAAAATCTTTGGTGATATGCTGTACTTGAGAAGACTCGGCAAACCAAGTGAAATCATAGTTGTGGCTGGTGCCAGTGTCACATGACTGGTACCTGGGCCAGTTGCATGTGAAAGGCATCCATTACAGTCCTGGAGTGGTTGGCATTAGGAAGGCATCTAGCCATAGAAACCATGTTGAATCAGACTGGAACTCGGTGCTACTCTCTGGATTGCCAATTCCAGCTAAACTGTCTAACTCAGGGGTTTTCAAACTGTGGTCCACGGACCACAGGGGTTTTGCAAGGACAAGACAGCAAATACTTTTTATGGGCAATTTGATTTTATATATGTTTTTTAATCAAAATCTTTTAATTGACAATAAACCTATTTGTTAAATACTGTTAAATAAATAAATGTAAAAATATATGTTATTTTAAGCAAATATTTATGTATAAATTTCATAAGCGTTTATAAAGGGGTCATTAAGGTAAAGCCTGAAATATAAAGGGGTCCGCAAGTCAAAAAGTTTGAAAACCCCTGGTCTAACCCATGCCAACATGGAAAGCAGATGCTAAATGATGATGATAATGAAGTGCAGTTTCCAGTTATAATCTAGGAGGAAACCAGAAGTTATATCTGTTGGCAGGAGAAAAGGAAAGAGATGTTGAGTAAGAATTCAGTAGATAAGACTGTGTGGGTGGGTTGTAATTGGCTATAAAGTTACATAAATGACTTGAGGGGCAATTGTTTTGTGCACGGAATATACCAAACTGATAAGTGCCATGCTCTTGAAACTCTTGGCTCTTGATTCACTTAAGTAATTATTGGGTTCAGTCCCACTGTGTGGAACTTTGGGCAAGTACCTTCAATGTTAGCTCCGGGCTAATCAAACCCTTATGAGTGTGTATGTGTGTCCCTTGCCACCACTTGACAACTGATGCTTGTTTTGTTCATGTCCCTGTTACTTTGCAATTCAATAAAAGATTAGTAGAATAAGCATCAGGCTTAAAAGCAAAGTAAGTACCGGGATTGATTTGTTTGACTAAACCCTTCAAGTCAATGCCCCAGTATGGCCACAGTCCAATGATAGAAACAAGTAAAACAGAAGATACATATAACACACACACACACACACACACACAGCATTGTAGAATGTATTTGTATGTGTGTGCTGAAAAGTTCCTGGCTTTGGGTTAAAGGAAATACAAGAGGATCTGTTAATTATGATTTTATTGAATATATTCCCCTCTCAGATTCACACACTTCAGTTTTTCTAAGCCCTGTAAAAGAACTTTGAAGGTTGGGCCTCCAACCAGGCCTTTCACAACACCCTTAAAGCCAGGAACTTTTCAACTCCCCCTTGTGTGTGTGTGTGTGTGTGTGTGTGTGTGTGTGTGTGTGTGTGTGTGTGTGTGTGTATCATCATTCAACTATTTTTATCTTAACTTTTGTTAACACAGTATCTTGAATAAAAATACTCTTTCACAATGAGTGAATGAGGACAGGAGAATATGTCTGAATTTAAACCTGAATGTGGTGGTAATATCATATGTGGACAAATTGAGATCAAATATGATATTGTATGAGAACAAGAAACACTGGGGAATGGGTAGATTATAACCACATGCTGTTGAAGTGTATAGAAAATAAGATCAAATGCTGCATTGTTTGGGTGTTGGATATCTTCTCCATGTTCTTACTCTTTAAGACGAGGTGTTTTATCATAAAATAATCTGATCATTAAATCTTGAAGGTGAGAATTTAATATTTGCTTACATTTAATATTTTCCCAACAACATTGCTGCAGCTTTCTACATTACAGTTTTATATAAATATTTGTCTATTTTAACATGTATTCACTTATATTTAAACATACTTGTTTACAAGTTGAATCCTATATATATATATATATATATATATAATTAAAAATTTATTTAT
The DNA here is from genome assembly GCF_046866305.1 of Octopus bimaculoides. Taxonomy (NCBI): domain Eukaryota; kingdom Metazoa; phylum Mollusca; class Cephalopoda; order Octopoda; family Octopodidae; genus Octopus; species Octopus bimaculoides. Next base: position 135,881,962 of record NC_142929.1, read on the forward strand.
ACATAAATATATTTATTTAAACATTTTTATATCTAAGCATACATGTATTTTATTTAAACATACATATTTCTGCCTCCCCCATCACTATCTCTCTACACACACACCACACACGCATACATAGTCTTTGGTCTTGCACACTTAAGCCAATTCCTCTTACATTTAGTTATTTTTCTCTGTTCACTTGTATTCCATCATTCGTGCATACTAACATTACATGTACATTAGATCATGCTTGCCTCATTTCTTTCTAGTCTTTGCAAATCCTCTGCATTCATGGCCCATGTCTTGCTACTGTGCTGTATAGCTCTTTCTATACAACCATCATACTATCTACAGTCACTCAAAGGAGAAACCTTCAGTAGAAGGAAGAGCTTCTTGAATTTTCCCCACCCTATTCACTTTGGTTTCCTGTGTCCCCCACCTCTGCTGATAATTAGATCACTGTAGTATGAAGAATAAAAGTTCTCTCACCGTATCTTCTGAGAACGACTTTGAACAGGACTATGATTTCATTTGTTTCAGCTTTTAAAGAAAGCTCATGGGACATTCTTGCATGGAATTTACTTTAGAAAGGAAGCGTTTGTGCCAGGCTGGGGACTTCCAATTTGGAGTTCAATGTTTTGAGGCTTCAAAACTTATCGTTTAGTTGTTCCAGTCATCAGAGTGTGGGCATGCTAGGGCACTGCCTTGAATAGATGAAATTGCTGCCATGTTGAGTGCTATTTACAGTCAGCTTTGTAATACTTGCTTCTTCCTGCAGGAATATTACTAACTTGATCTCAACCTTATCAGAAACTGGAATGGGCAGAGACTACAATTGCATGTCTGTTTTAACAAACCTCCTCAGTCTCAAAAGAGACCTCTCAAATTTCCCACTTCTTTTCCTGATAGTCAGGTCTCTCAGTTGCTCCCTTCTATCCTTGGAGCACAACCCACTCTGTCACAATCATCTGGGTAATGAAAGCTGTTAACCACTATGGAGTCTGCTGAGCATTTGAAGAAAAATTATGTATTATTTACTTTTAACTATTCTTGTATATTTGTTTCATATGAAGTCTACCTCCTTTTTTAGCCTACCTGGGATCCCATTACACTCCTTTGTACATTCATAGTTTAGGGAGGATACACCATATGGAATTTCTACATACCCTTTGTCTGCATATCAAGCATAGCAGTTTCCCTGATTGTGGTAGTCTTCTTTTTGGTGCTTACTAACACTTCCGTTTTTGCTAAGTTTACTTTGAAGCCTCTCAATTCTAGACTTTACTCCTAGGGCTAGAATTTCTTCTCTAAATCTTCTCTAGATTCAGCTTCAAGAACTAGGTCATCATCATACTGTTATGGTTTAATTTATTATGCTTATTATAAGCAAAAGTGGACTGAGGATTGGGCCTTGATGGGCCTCTGCTATATGTTAAATTCCTAACAGAATTCACTGCTAACTCTCAACTGGCTGACTGTACCTCTGTACAAGGCTTGTATAACCCTCACAAATCATTCATCTGTCTCTATTTCCCTTAGCAATCACTGGATTACAGAATATGGAACTCTATCAATGCTTACTCCAAGTTACTTTTAGCTAAGTACTTCCCCTGCAATTATTTCATTTGGAAAATGACGTCAGTAGTACATCTTTCTTAGATGCACTTTTGTAGATTTTTCTATATTGTATGCTCTGAAAACAAGTATCAAAAGTAATATGAAATCTGATTATGTAATCTTTTAAAGATGAAGAAACAAATATTGTTTATTTATCTTTATCACATTCCTGCTTCGAAGAATTTTGGTAAATGTTATTTCAATTTATTTCCTTTTTTCTCCCCCCCCCCCCCCATCTAACTCGAGATATTGCTAATTGCTAGATTTACTGTAACATCTACGTTGCTGTTTCAAATTCTGTTTGTTCAGCTGAGATGTACTTTGAAAGCAAACAAAACTTGTTTGAAATCTCTTCTCCATTTAAATATAATTGATCACTGAAAATATGAATTATCACATTTGATAATATATCATATACTCATGCATGAAGAAGTCACTTTGGTAATATATATAATTTAAACAAAAATGAGCTAAGAGAAATAGGTCAGAGTAGTCAAAGCATGTATTTGAACAACATAGACAAATACAGGTATATGAAATACCATACAACATAAAATAATTTATTAAATTTATCTCTGTCTCCTCAGCTTAATTTTGCTTAAATTATGCATATTAAGTAGGCTATAAATGTGTTCTACTCCTTTTTGTATAAATCTGAATCCCTTGGCTATTGAAGATACTGTCAGACCATTGTTGTACTGATAATGGTTATTAAACATATGACTGTCATCTAATTTCCAATTCTTTTTCTTAATGACATCTCAACTTTGGAGAATTCTAGATTCTATCTACTCATCTCAAGTAGAGCAGAGCTTAATTTCCATTCAATAATTATAACACATCCTCTACAGGCACAGATAATTTTAATAAATCAAGAATCTTTTGTATGGTATTTAATTTACCTGTATTTATTTGTTTTGGTTGTGTGTGTGTGATCATCATCTGGCATGCCGGGCAAAATGCTTAGTGGTATTTCGTCTGCCACTCTGTTCTGAGTTCAAATTCCGCCAAGGTCAACTATGCCTTTCATCCTTTCAGGGTCAAATAAGTACCAGTTACGCACTGGGGTCGATGTAATCAACTTAATCCCTTTGTCTGTCCTTGTTTGTCCACTCTGTGTTTAGCCCCATGTGGGCAATAAATAAATATCATCTAACATCCATTTTCTATGCTGGCATGGGTTGGATGGTTTGACAGTAGCAGGCCAACTAGAGATTTGCACCAGGCTCCAAATATGTTTTGGCATGGTTTCTGCTGGTGGATGCTATTCCAGTGTCATGGGTGCTTTATACATGGCACTGACACAGGTGCTCTTTATGCAGAATGTCATTTCTAGCATGTAGTATGACTATTCAGAGGTTTTCTCATTTTCTCATATCTCTAACATTGAAAAGATATTGTATTCTTTTAAGCCCTTCGCATTTTGGACAATGGCTTTATTTATATGTAAACTACAGGGTGTCCACAAAGTCTGGGTACATAAGGATTAACACATACTTTAAGAAATTATTATTTCTTATATTTAATTGTTTATGCTATGATTTTATTTACTCCATGTACCCACATGGGGATTAACACATACTTTAAGAAATTATTATTTCTTATATTTAATTGTTTATGTTATGATTTTATTTACTCCATGTAGCCAGACTTTGTGGACACCCTGTATACAGTAGACCTATAAACAGTGCTGATTTAGTGATTTCTCCATGGATTGCAAACATGATGAACAGCTTTAATCAATTTTTGAACCTTAATGGATTCTCATCAAAGGTGTCTACATTTTTTTATGCTGTATGTACTTCTGTTATGTTAGTTTTTATTTTTATTTTATTTCTGTTACTCTTGAGCTTCTGTAACTATATAGTACATTGAAATATCTAAATAAATAAATGAATAAAATGAAATATAAATAATTTTTTTAAAAATAAAAAAAAAAACATGTCATAAAAGAGGATAAGTATGACTAAGAAACTAGTAGCTGGAGTTATATTTAATTTTAGTCTGCTTTCAGGTAATCCAGTTGCTGTTGAGTCTGAAAATAGTTTTGCACTCTTGTATTATTTCCATGCTTTTCCTTATTCCCCATTTCTACTTTTAAAAAATTGCTTTGGTTACAGCATACATAAAACTCAGACACACACACAAAAAAAAAAAGGATCAGTAATTTTCTTTATTTTTTTGCGTGACTTTTTCCCTTCAACATTTTTGTTTTTAATTATAATTCATGTTTGAGATATCAGTTGTCAGAGAAGGGAGCAAGCAGATATATATATTATCTTGTTATAGACACAAGCATAGCTTTGTGGTTAAGGTTTTTCCTTCACAACTGCATGCTTTCAAGTTCAGTCCCACAGTGTGGCATCCTGGGCAAGTGTCTTCTACCTTTTGTGTAAAATTAGGTCATTAAAAATTAATCCCCACCATGGACACAACACATCTCAGGTGACCTTTTAGTATATTACTGACCTTGGCATACGTTAGGCTAATGTAAAACTAGGGATATTTTCCCCAGTGACAATAGATTACTAGTGGCTACAGTCTGTAATATTTTGATAGGGTGTTGATTAATGTGTAAAGCCTCTTTACTCATCTCTTATCTTGTTTCAGTCATTAGACTGTGGTCATGCTGGGGCACTGCCTTGATGAGTTTTTAGTTGAATCAACCCCAGTGCTTTTTTTTTAAACCTGGTACTTATTCTATTAGTATCATTTGCAGTACTGCTATGAAGGCGTAAACACATCAACATTGGTTTTGGGGACAGACAGACACATTGACTGATCCTAGAACCATGTAGTTGAGAAGCAGGCTTCTTTCCACACAGCCATGCCTACACACACTGACACACACACACTCTCACTTGTAGATTACCGTAGAAAGTTTGATTTCATATGCAAACTAAACCTTTGTGAAAGACAATCATTATTTTGATGCTAAACACCAGTTATTGTAGCATTTCTTTTACTTCTGAACACTCCATCAGCTTAGGTACTCAGTGAAGCTAAATATACCAACAATCTAATTGGATTACCAGTCTTGAGTTCAAATCTGCAGATAGCATATTGTTGTATTTGGGCAACTCACTTAATTTTTTATGGCTCAGTCAAGTTAGCTGTTGATAATAGATGCTAGGTTGCCTAAGAATGGATGCTTGGCTGCCCAGGAATGGATGCTTGGCTGCCCAGGAATGGATGCTTGGCTGCCCAGGAATGGATGTTTGGCTGCCCAGGAATGGATGCTAGGCTGCCCAGGAATGGATGCTAGGCTGCCTAGAAATAGAAGCTAGGCTGCCTAGGAATGGATGCTAGGCTACCCAGAAATAGATGCTAGACTGCCCAGGAATGGATGCTAGGATGCCCAGGAATGGATGCTAGGCTGCCTAGAAATGGATGCTAGGCTGCCCAGGAATGGACGCTAGGCTGCCCAGGAATGGATGCCAGGCTGCCCAGGCATGGATGCTAGAAATGTTAGCTTGATGCTACTGTGTTGTTGTTTGTTCCTTCTTGAATCATGCCTGGCTCATAAGGGCTGGTTTCATTGGCGTATAGGTTCCCCACGAGGATGGGATGCTGGTCTGTCACAGGTTAGCTGATAGATGCAGGAGGAAAGAGTGAGAGAAAGTTGTGGCGAAAGAGTCAGAAGTTCACCATTACCTTCTGTCGGAGCCGCATGGAGCTTAGGTGTTTCGTTCATAAACACACACATCGCTAGGTCTGAGATTCAAACCCGCAATCCCTCGACTGCAAGTCCACCGCTCTAACCACTTGGCCATGTGCTACTAGAGGTAGTTATTTGTTTTTTTAACCTCTTACAGGTACCCGGTGAGATATTGTGTTGGGTTTAGTGACAATGTAGTGCATCTGATAACTGGTGAAGGAGGTCAATGGTTGGTATCCTGATGCTGCATTGTGTTCACAACCAAAGCCCTTTAATTTCCACTATCAGTTCGGCTATAAATAATCTGTACAAGTACTGCTCTCGTCTGTAACAAGTGGAATCACTGTATAATTGTTTCGTCAGCTTGTGTTGCTGAGTTTATAATCGTCAAAGTGTATCTTGGCCAGGATAGCATCGTTCATGTCATGACTCATTTTCAACCAATTCTAACACCATTGGTGAAAGGAATGATGAAGATGAGTGTGGAAGGAAGTAGAGGTTGGGGAGGAATGAGTGAGAGGGGTGTTGAGGATAAAGGGAAATGGAGAATGTCACGAGCAATGTTCTCTTCACTTTTAGCAGGGAAATTGGCTTTAAAAGAAACATTTAAGTTGACTGAAACGAAAAGGGAAAAACCTCTCGGCTGAGTGGAAATGTATTTGTGGGGAGGTGGCTGTTATAGAGATTCAAGCACAGGTATCTTGATTTTAAGGAAAAATATGCCTACTCTACATTATATAAGGCATGGGAGTACCTAGGAAGAATATAAAGTTGGTTGTAACTTGGTACCAGAGTGAACTCTGAAGGTTCAAGGAGGTGAATATAAGAGAGAATATAGACAGTAGAGGGGGATGGAGGTGCAGAGAGGGTGGATAATTTCATAAGAGTGTGAGGAGTTGAATTTATTGTTTAGAAAAAGGAAGTTGAAATAGAATGAAATTTATATATTTTTGTCAGTTAATTACTGTTGAGAACTGACAAAATAAATTACTCTTCAGACTTTTAACTTTGTTTACTGTTTCATAAAAACGCTACATTTCAAATGGTTTGATTTAATTTCGTCATCAGGAATTTTATTTACCATGTAGCCTGAGCCTTTGTTTAATGGCTCGATGGCTTAGTAAAGAAGAACACTGTAACCATTGTCAGTGTATTCATTCTAGTCCCTGTGATGACGCTGGTCCCAATCCATATCAGTTGTTGGCTTTCACTTGGAAATTATCAGTGGTGTAGAGAGGAGAAAGCTTGAATGAATGGATAGCTGATAGAATCCTTTTATTAAAAATTCTTTCCTTGACCTGCATCTTGTTGAGAAACTCCCCAGAAACAGAAAACCCATGGTGAATCATGACGGAAGGAGTCCCTAGGTAACATGCCATGAGAAGGTATTGATTTGGATTCAGAATGATATTTCTTTTAGCTGGACTTGTGAATTGATTTTAACACAACAGCTGGGAGCTAGGCAGTAGATGTTGAATCACACGTGTATACACACACACACACGTACACACTTACGTACACACACACGTACGTACACACACACACGTACGTACACACACACACGTACGTACACACACACACGTACACACACACACACACACACACGTACGTACACATACACGTACGTACACACACACACACAAGCACGTACACACACAGACAAGCACATACACACAGCACACAAACACACATGCACACACAAATGCACATGCACACTGAGTAAATGGTGAGCTGGATTATTTCTCATGAGATAATAAATGGTGGCAGATGTAGATACCAGGTTTATTATATTGTGTATACAGATGGCAGTTTGATTGCTATAAACATTTGTTCAGTTTGAGGTAATTGCTTATACCGCAAAACTAGAATATCAATAAAATACAACAGAATTAGATGGTATATTTGTGTGTGTACATGTGCATGCACGTGTCTACACATGCACACACATAATTTTAATTGGATTTATTAGTTGTTGAAGGGAAGGAAGTTGAAAGAAAATGAAGTTTGTATATATTTGTCAGTGAATTACTGTTGAGAACTGACTAAATAAATTACTCTTCAGGCTGTTAACTTTGTTTTCTGTTTCATAAAAATTCTACTTTTCAAATGGTTTGATTTAATTTCATTATCAAGAACTTTATTTGCCATGTCTAGTTATGTATTCGGGCTAGGATTGAACTAAAAAAACCCTTTATTTAATGATGTGATGCTGGTGAGTCCAGTCCAACCCTGAGTACAAATTCATAAGCATATCAGATATGGTAATTGAAAGTGAACAGAGTTGCTATCTGGGACTATAGCCGTGTGAATAAAGCTGTTGGGATCCTGTATGAAATAAAAAGCTCATGAATTCAATTCTAGATAAAATTACATTGTATATAAACATGATAATTATGGTAACTGACAACAAATTGTGATTGTGGTGTTTTTCAAAGCAGAAAAGGAGATTTGAGAGGTGTTATTAGCAAAGTAATGGAGTAACTTGTTCAGACAACCATTGGAGTGGTTTAGGTTATGGAAATATTAAGTCCAACATTCATGCTACTATCTATTTTATTGTCTCTGCCGCGTAACTAATGTGATCAGCGAGTATGTTACATTTGTATAGCAATAGTCACATTTAATATAACACAAAAGTTGTTGCATTTACTTTCTAAAAATATTCAGCATTGCATAGATTACCAAACATCAAAGTCTTTTGTCATGCATTTATGTCCTGATCACTGATTCTCTATTCCAACCATAAATTGTAGATCTATGTGGAAAGACTTTGATATTTGATAATCAATATGTTGTGTCATAAATGAAACAAAATGCATGTAATTATCTTTGTGTGTTTTTAAATAGTTACTTTCACTCCGACACAATGCAATTGTTTTAGCTCCAACACATTTCGGATGAAATGGTTTGCTAAGCTGATTAGGCAGGCAGAACAAAGGAATTATATATCCATTTTGTTAAGATTTATAGCAATTTTAGTACGGTATAGATAATATATATGCATTTATGTATGTTTTAAAATATATCTTCCACGTACCACAATTGCTTGACAGCTTTAGAACACTGCTCTTCCACATGATAGTGTACTTATCAACACTACAAAGCTAGCATTTTGTATAAGATCTCTTATTTAGTTATTTAATATCCTTGTCCTTTGTGCTGCATGCATGAATGTAATGTATGCAGGTACAAAATGTATGCAATGTAGTGTTGTATTATGTCATGTCTGGTATAGACTTTATTTTTCTTCTAAAAAAAAATATCTGAGGTTTTGCTGAGTACCTCTCATGGCCTTTTCAGCACCCATCCTGGGGCCTACAAAGATAGATACAGCTGAGACATCTTTAATCATTAGCCCTTAGTTAAGCATGGTTGACTAAGTAAAAACAACATGTAGTAATATCGTGCATGATTGCATCATCACAATCAAGTTCAGCAGATGAGAGTTTTAAATTCTTCTTTTCCTTGTTTCAGTCAATGGACTGTGGCCATACTGGGGCACCACCTTGAAGGGTTTAGCCATAGAAATCGATAATTGATAAGGTCGATGTTTGTCTTGACTAACATGATGGAATAACATGAACAGGGAAGGATAGCATTTCAGATAAATGACATTCTGGAGAAGAAGGATTAAACATAGTGGTTAATTCAGGGTCAAGGAATAGGTGGGTGAGTGGGGGTGTACAATATTGGTCGAAAGGAGGAGGGGGTGATGAGTTGGATGATTATAAATGATAGTGAGACAAGATCAGATAACTAGATAAGGAGATGGGGTGGCAGGATTGGCTGGTGTGGGGTCAACTGGACTAAATACTTTAGAGTACTTAGTTCCATTCTATATTCTGAGTTTAAATCCTCTTCAAGGCTGTCTTCATAATCTCTTTAGAATTGATTAAATCAAATACCTGACAGACAATTCAACTGACTTTATCCATCCACTTTGAGGCCATGTAGCAATGTAAACAAATCAATATTGTTTATTAAGACTGAATGAAAGACAGGATAGTTATCACAGTTGAAATGTTGTGATTATTAGTTTACTTGATCAGAGCTGAATTGGAACTAAGCTATAACATGGATGTTGTTTGTGTAAATGTCAAGTACCATAGAACAAGTGATCATTTCATAGTGAACCAATATCACTGAGGGATTTTGATTTAAAAAAAAATTTTTTGTTTGAAGAAATATAGCTTCACTGTTAGTTAATACTCCTTGAGAAAGACTTTAACTTTGCAATTTGCTATTTTCTCTTCCCTTAAAATACAGACCATTTTTGTTTTCATCGACAGAAAAATACAAGAAACTTTGTTCTTAGATATTTGGATAAACAAAATATGAAGTATGTATTGCTTTCAGTGGAAAAATTCAGCAAATATTGATGATTTTGATACCATTTTAATGTCCACTTTTCTCTGCTTGCATGAGTCAGATGGAGTTTATTGAGACTCAGTGCCCTTCCTGTCACCAACCCTAACCTGCTTCCAAGGATGGTAATAGTTCCTCATAGTCAGACATGATTTTGGCGAATATTTGAAATTACACTTATTTGCAACATCAAGGCAAACAGAAAGAGAGACAAACACACACATGGGTTTCTTTCAGTACCAAATCCACTCACAAGGCTTTGCTAAATCTGGGGATATAGTGGAAGAACATGCCCAAGGTGCCATACAGTGGAACTGAATCCTAAACCATGTAGTTGTGAAGTAAATTACTTAACCACACCATCCATACCTGCATCTCCATAACTAACATGTTACCGATTTTCACTTACATTTTTCCTTATATATCACACAATTTTAATTTCCTACTATTTTAAACTCTTCAAACTTGTGTTGTTCTAGTTTCATCAGTTCACTACTCATGAGTGGATGTTGTGAATAAGTCAGTGACCTGGTCACATAAGTGCACTGAAACATTTTATTATTTTATGATACATTGTACTATTAAGAAATAAGTTGAAAATGAAGAAAACAAGTTTTATGTGTTTCTAATTAAACTGGTTCCTCCATTATGTAATTATTGTTTTGTTTTTAAGATAACTTCATTAGTTTGAGACGATGAGTGATGGCTAGAGAAATATTGAGCTTTGTTTTTAATAATCAGTTGATCTAGCAAGCGGGGCCTCATATCAGTGAGGGGGCACCGTGCACATTGATACCGCCGAGAGGTAGGCCTCGAAACTTGTGGCAATTTTTTTCTTATTCCCTCCCAAAAGAAAAACTGGCCTTTAATTCTTTGAAATATTGTCCTTTTTTTTAAAAATTTTCTCTAAAGTATTACTTCTTTAGATTCTGTCAAGATCGAAATTGTTGAAGCATAAAATAAACTACATACATTGATTGTTAGCTGTTGGATCACTTTGTCTTTCAAAAGTTCCATGTTTCCTGAAGTTCACAAACACCATTCCTCATGAGCCTGTGTACCTTTTCCTCTTTATGGCTCTTTTACTGTTCACTTTTCTGTCTTTTTGTGCTTTGCCCTGTGTACTATGCAATGAACTTTTGCTTATCATTGTTGTCTTCCTTTACTTGAATTTTTAACCTCTGACACTCTTTTTTATCCTTTTCCAGTTAATTGTAGTGTACCTCCTCACTGTATGCAATAAGCTCATTATCATTAGATTTGTGAAGGTCGTGAGCTGGCAGATTCGTTAGCATGTCTAACAAAATGTTTAGTGCCATTTTGTCCCTCTTACATTCTGAGTTCAAATTCTGCTGAAATTAACTTTGCCTTTTGTCCTTTTGGGGGTTGGTGAAATAAGTACCAATCAAGTACTAGTGCTGATGTAATCAATTAGTTCCTTCCCACCAAATTTCAGGCCTTGTTACTATAACAAAGGATTATTATTAGATTTGTTATTCTTCATATTCTTTGCTCAATGAATTTTTTTGGAATTTTTTAAAATCAAAGCTAAACAAGGAAGACAAAAACTATAGTTGGAATTTTTTTGTGAATCTTTCCTACAAACTTGAGTCAGGTTCCTTTTTATGAAAGAATAAACATTTTGGTAAGAAGAGCTGATATCTATCAGCATCAGCTGTTTTTTTTTTTTTTGTTTTTTTTCTCACATATGTTGCTGGATAGATCTGCTTCAGGGAAGAGAGAAATACCCACAGGTATTGTTGAACAGAGACACAACAGACATGCTAGTTTATTAACATGACATACCTCTGATTATCATCATCATCATCACCACTTTAGCACTCGCTTTTCACTGACATATTTGGAATAGTCTTACAAGGCATATACCACACTGTGCATCTTATTTCTGTATCATGTTATCTATCAGGCCTAACAATTTCTACAACTGCTTAGGAAATGTACTTTTTTTTTTTTAATACTACTGTTTTATATTTTAATAACGCTAGTTATTATTCTTGTTACTCTGAATTCAAAATAGAATTCCATTCCAAACTGTTCTTTTGTAAACACCTGCAAACATTGTTTTATTTTATAATACTTGACAGAATGAATATGAGATAATGAAAAAGCATTGCTTGATGTAGGCAAAAATTTCATACAAGCATGAACTTTTCTAATATCACCAATCATTCATCACTGAAGGAATGTTATCTTGGGTGGTCTATTGTTGTTATCAGTTTGGTAATAGATAAAGCAGTAGATTAACCCTTCAGATATTAATCCACCTGAAACTACCCTTGGTTCTATAATACAAATACCATGTTTAACCCTTTTGTTACTATTTATTTTGAGATGCTCTGTGTTTCTTTCAATTACTTTAAATATAACAAAGAATTTAGTAAAATAATTTTGTTATTACTCAGCTAATGTTAAGAACATAAATTGTGACTAAGGTTTGGTGGAAGATTTTAATTCAAAGTTTATGAAAACAAGACATTTATACTCGCTTTCAGCCGGGTTGGTAATGAAAGGGTTAAAGTGATTAAAATTAAAACTTTCCATCAAAGTTTTATGTTAATTTACATTCCAAACACCAGCTTAATAATGACAGTTATTTTAATAAAGAATACACTATTTTTTTTAAAATTCATGGCAACAAAGGGAGTATATTTCAGTGTAAATCATCATCATCATGAAATGTCTGCCTTTCATGCTGGCATGGGTTATATGATAGCAAAACGGTTAAACATAAAAAAATAGAGCTCTACAATAGCCTAAACATTGAAATATATACAATATAAAGGTGAAATAACAATGGATGATATACTGGACTGCCATCTCATGTGTTTTATGCTCAAATCTACATAGACCTCCCAGACTGCATACAAAAAGAATCACTTGATTGGTTGCCTTAAAGCTGCTCACAGACATACTCCAGCCCCCGGCCTGCAACTCTTTGCTTCAATGAATTCTTTCTGACCCATGCATGTATGAAAAAGTATATTAAAATGAAAGCAATGATATTAAGAGTGGAGAACTGGTCAAAATTATATTTGGTAAACTGTGACAGTATTAAACAGCTACATAGCTATTATTTGATATTATTGTAATTTCTGCTTTTTAAATATTTTGTTAATTGTCTTTCTTAATGAAAGTTCAGACACAGAATGTTATATTGAATGTTTTATTATCCAGTTTGTAATCTGTAAATGTAGAGCCCTGTTCCTGTTAGTGGTAATAAAGTATAACCAATCATTTTCTGAGAGACAAGTCAATCATTTCTACACATGCCCCACAAATTTGTGATCCTGTGCCAAGTTAGAAATTACTGTTGCTTTACAAAACAGAAAGATTAAAGTAAAAATTACATTAACATAAGCACAGGTTTTTTTTCCCCCTCTCTCCCAACTGAATATCACTACCCAGGTTGTAAAAAATATGGCAAACAATTATCTTGCTTTTACAATAAGTTCCTTGACTGCATCTTGAATTAACATTTTAACAAGAGGGCAGAAAGATAAGCAGACTACTTTCTTTTCTTTTTTGTCTTTTTTGATCCTTTAACTTGTAATAAAATAACCTTCAGACAAAAGATATACTGAAGTGGCCAACTGTTTAACCCATTCAACACCTACCCACCTGAAACTGCCCCAAGTTAAGTAGTGAAATTTAAATCCAAATCTTGGACTGATAAAATGAAAAAGATAATATATAACTTCAATATCTAAAAAGTTGTCTAAAGTCCATTAACTTTTTCATTCACACTTTTACAAGTCTTGATTATTTTGAAAATTAAAACACACCCAGAATGTGTTTGTATTAAAAATATGGTCAAAAAATGTTTAATTATGATGAAAGGTAACTTTCTCCCTTAGTGCTTTGACTTTAAATGTTGGCAATATTGTCACATCAAGATTATAATTCGTTACCACCCTAATATGCAAAATTTGGATGGAGAATGACGAAATTGGTTTCATTCTTGAAGTTAATAAAATAGGTTGATCTAAACGACTATTGTCTTTATGAAAGTGTGCTGCATTGTAACAAAGTTAGAAATAATAATAATAATCCCTTCTACTGTAGGCACAAGGCCTGAAATTTGGGGGAAGGGATTAAGTCAATCACATCAATCCCAGTTCGTAACTGGTACTTATTTATCAACCCTGAAAGGATGAAAGGCAAAGTTGACCTCAGCGGAACTTGAACTCAGAATGTAGCGATGGGAGAAATACCACTAAGCATTTAGTCCAGTGTGCTAATGATTATGCCAGCTCACCACCTCCAGAAATAATAATAATAATAATAATAATAATAATAATAATAATAATAATAATAATGGTTTCAAATTTTGGGGCAAGGCCAGTAACTTCAGGGAAGCGGTTAAGTTTATTATATCGAACCTGGTGTCCTTCTGGAACTTGTTTTATTAACCTCGAAAGGATGAAAGGCAAAGTTGACTTCAGCAGGATTTGAATTCAGTCTGTCATGACAGACAAATTGCTGCTAATTATTTTGCCCAAAGGGCTAATGATTCTGCCATAATGGTGAGCCTGGAAGAATTATTAGTGCACCAGAGAAAATGCTTGGTGGCATTTCTTTTGGTTCTTCACTTTCTGAGCTCAATTCCCACCAAGGTCAACTTTGCCTTTCATTCTTTTTGGGGTTCATAAAATAAAGTACCAGTCAAGTATTAGAATTAATGTAATTACTTGCCCCCTCCCCTCAAAATTTTTAGCGTTGTCAAAATCAAAAAGAATTATTATGCATTACCTTTGCAGCTTTAATACTTCAGCTATGTACTTGAACATGTAAATATTTAAAACGACGTCCACAATAGAGATGATATATGTTCTAGGCTGTGTGGTAAGTAGCTTGCTTACCAACCACATGGTTCCAGTTTCAGTCCCACTGCGTGGCACTTTGGGCAAGTGTCTTCTACTATAGCTTCAGGCTGAACAAACCCTTGTGAGTGAATTTGGTAGACGGAAACTGAAAGAAGCCTGTTGTGTGTATGTACAGTGGGGGGAAATAAATATTCGTACATGTCAAAATTCTTTATTTAATTTCTAATGAAAATAAATGGGATATACCAATACTATATTTGGATACACATACATAAACTAAGAATATGCAAAGGAAACTAATAAATTATAGTAACTAATGAATTGTGTGTGTCTGTGTTTGTCCCCCAACATCGCTTGACAACTGATGCTGGTGTGTTTATGTCCCCCGTAACTTAGCAGCTTGGCAAAAGAGACCAATAGAATAAGTACTAGGCTTACAAAGAATAAGTCTTGGGGTCAATTTATTTGACTAAAGGCAGTGCTCCAGCATGGCCACAGTCAAAATGACAGACAAATAAAAGGAAAAAGGATAAGTGTGCTTATATAAACCATTAATCAATTTCATCATCATCATCATCATCATCATCGTTTAACGTCCGCTTTCCATGCTAGCATGGGTTGGACGATTTGACTGAGGACTGGTGAAACCGGATGGCAACACCAGGCTCCAGTCTGATTTGGCAGAGTTTCTACAGCTGGATGCCCTTCCTAACGCCAACCACTCAGAGAGTGTAGTGGGTGCTTTTACGTGTCACCCGCACGAAAACGGCCACGCTCGAAATGGTGTCTTTTATGTGCCACCCGCACAAGCCAGTCCAGGGGCACTGGCAACGATCTCGCTCGAAAATCCTACAGGAGCCAGTCAGGCGGTACTGGCAACGGCCACGCTCAAAATGGTGCATCTCATGTGCCACCCGCACAAGAACCAGTCCAGGGGCACTGGCAACGATCTTACTTGGCTTGCCGGGTCTTCTCACGCACAGCCCATTTCCAAAGGTCTCGGTCCGTAGTCATCGCCTCGGTGAGGCCCAATGTACGAAGGTCTTGCCTCACCACCTCAGCCCAGGTCTTCCTGGGCCTACCTCTTCCACGGGTTCCCTCAACTGTTAGGGTGTGGCACTTTTTCACGCATGTGGCACTTTTTCACGCAATTTGATCTCAGAAAATTCTTTCTTCCATATTGGTTGTTCCAGCAACATCTTTGTTTTTTTCTTTTGTTCTATGTTTAAATACCTTTATGAGGGTGAGTATCTCTTGGGTCAGATAAATGTCAAGCATTGGTGAATTTACAGTGGAAAAATATGGCAAGTAAAGAATTTTCACACAGCCTCATACCTTGGAATGGAAGGACCATTAATTACTCTCAGGAATGCAATTTTATTTTTTATTCTTAGTTTTACATTCCATAGCAGCATGAGTGGGATGGCTTTCATAAATTTAGACAAACACTGTTGGAACCAGTTTCGTTTCTAATGTTAAACATCCAGTCATGTTAGCTGGAGTAGAGTTAACTTATGGTTATCTTGTAGGTGAAGGCGCATGGCTCAGTGGTTAGAGCGTCGAGCTTACGATCATGAGGTTGTGAGTTCGATTCCTGGACCGGGCTGCGTGTTGCGTTCTTAAGCAAGACACTTTATTTTACGTTGCTCCAGTTCACTCAACTGTAGAAATGAGTTGCAACATCACAGGTGCCAAGCTGTATCGGCCTTTGCCTTTCCCTTGGTGTGGAGAGGGGAGGCTGGTATGCATGGGCAACTGTTGGCCTTCCGTAAATAACTTTGCCCGGACTTGTGCCTTGGAGGGTAACTTTCTAGGTGCAATCCCATGGTCAGTCATGACCGAAGTGGGGTCTTCTCATCTTGTAGTGAGGTACCGTAGAATGTCTGATAAAAGTTTGAAGCTATAAGTGTGTAGTGAATCATTATGGTATCTTTTTATCTTTTACTTGTTTCAGTCATTAGACTGTGGCCATGTTGGGGTACCACCTTGAATTTCAACCAAATGAATCGACCTCAGCACTTATGTTTTTAAGCCTGATACTTATTCTATTGGTCTGTTTTGCCAAATTGCTACTGTATGAGGACATAAACACACCAACACCAGTTGTCAAGTGGTGGTGGGGGACACACAGATACAAAGACACATCAATATATACACGTGCACATGCACACACACACTTCTTTCAGTTTCCATCTACCAAATCCACTCACAAGGCTTTGGTTGGCTCAAGCCTATAGTTGAAGGCACTTGCCCAAGGTACCATGCAGCAGGACTGAACCCAAGACTATGTGGTTGGGAAGCAAACACGCACCCACACACGACGCATGCACATGCAAATACACACACACAAGCACCAATCTGTGGGAGCAGCAGCTCCCAATAAGAAATGATTTGCACTGTGATGACCCATACAACCCATGCCAGCATGCAAAGTGGAAAATGATAATGATAACTGACAGGTGCATACACACAGATCCCTTTTATTGTCTCCTCCTCATCATTTTGATATCTATTTTTCCCTATTTAAATTAAGTCTAAGATGCAGCATATCAGTGCTAATCTAGCATTTTTTCTTCCTTTACCAAAGACATCTTCCATTGTCAGCACACAATACTTTATCAACAACACTCATCCTCCATTATATCCATATAAAATGGTTGTCTCCTCTGCAGGAACTGGCTAATCAATGGCCATGCAACCCCACTTTTCATAAATCTATTGTTATTATCATTCAATAGTCTTATTTTTATTACATGCTTTCACTGCAATACCAAGCGCATCTCTGTGTGCCTTGGGTATGTGTTGTGGTTTGTTGGGATGTTCTTATTTTCACTGTATTGAAAGTGTTTTATGTGGGATGTGTTCAGTGCCCAGTAGTGTTATTCTCTGTATGCTATATATTATTACCATTATAATAAGGTGGTGAGCTGGCAGAATTGTTAGTACGCTGGGTAAAATGCTTAGCGGTATTTTGTCTGCCACTACATTCTTAGTTCAAATTCTGTCAAGGTTGACTTTGCCTTTCATCCTTTTGGGGTTGATGAAATAAGTACCAGTTACACACTGGGATCAATATAATCAATTAGTCCCTCAAGTAGAAATAATTATTATTACCATTATTATTATTATTACCTCTGCCTTAGCGAAGGTGGAGGTATTGTTTTCAGTCATGTTTGTTTGTCCATGGACAAGATATCTCAAGAACTGCTGGATAGATTTGGATGAAACTTTCAGGGAAGTTTGGCCTCGTGACTGGTACAAACTGATTAGATTTTGGGATCCATCTGGTACCAGACAAGGATTCTGGATTATTTTTCCGTTTTTTTTTTTGTTTTTTTTACTTAATTTTTGAGAGCGGTCAGGTTCATTCTTAGTATTCTCGTTTGTGAGAGCAGTCGAGTTTATTTCAGATATTCTCATTTTAAAAATCATCTCCAGCTAATCATTGAGAGGACGTTAGTGTTACCTTGGCAGAGGTTTGCACTCTCTGAGTGCTCTTGTTAATATTATTACTGTTATTGAGGTTAAAGAATCATGAGAGCATCAAAAAAAAAATATCTTACTTTATTTCTTCTGAAGCTCTAATAGTTCAAATCCTGCCAAGATCAATTTCACCTTTCATCCTTTCAAGGCTGATAAAATAAAGTATCAGTGAAGTACTGGGGTTGATTTAATAAACTAACCTACTTTCCCTGAAAAAAACTGTTGGCCTTGTGCCTAATTTAGAAACCATTATTATTATCAAGGTGGCATATTAGTTTGATATAGTTAATGTTTGTAAACACATTGCTTGCCATACAGGAAATTGATATGAACGTTTTGATTGTAAAAGGCTTTGAGTACTGCACAGAATGTTATAAAGAAACAGCCTTTTCTCTCTAAACATTCCAAGCAATTCTGTAGAAAGTGTACCTACAGTTAGAAATCTGACTACTACTTATGATTTTTTTTTAGCTTTTTTTGGCTTTTTTTATTATCTTCCTTCAGGCTGGTAAATTAAGAACCATTCTGTTTTTATTCTGCGAGTTTGTTGGTAAAGAAAACACGATTGATCAAAATATTTATGTAACTCTGATTAGTGACTTGAAAATCCTTGGTTTATCGTAGGAAATATGTTGAGATAAGTCAACGGCTATTGTGTAACTTTAGTGCAGATGGAAAGCATTATTATTGCAAAGTAGGGCCAGAAAGTACTGGTTTGGTTTGACTTCAAAAAAAATTGTTTTAGATAAAGCTGTGAAGTTGGTAGACAACAACAAACCACTTGAATTGTTTGGTTGTTTGCCAGATTTCTTTTAGGTACTGGCAACTTGGTTTTGTTACACAAGCCATTTCCTCTCTTGTAGACATCAGATGGTTATCAGAGATGGATCTGTGTGTGCAGTCACTGGCAGAGGAAACGGTTTACTTTAAGCTAGATGGATTACATAAGCTGCTTGTTGGATGAGGTTTCTGCACTAATTCATCATATTTATTACTGACCTGAAGTTCTGAAAAAATTAGGGAGGAAAAAGAAATTTATGTATTTTAACTCTAATAAAACTCACACTGAGAATCTACAGTTTATATTCTGATAATATTTAGTGGATCTGCCCCTCCCCCCAATGAATATTACAGTATCAGATATATTATTGCAACACCTGGATTGTATGAAAACACTGGTTTGGAATTGATACACTACTCCCTCATCACACACACACACACACACACACACACACACACACACACACACACACACACACACACACACACACACACACACACACACACACACACACAGAGTTTCACCTCAAGCATACATTACTCTTATGTTTTTGTCTGGAGCATATACACACAAACAGATCGTTTGCCAATGTAAAGATGTGGAAAAATATCCAACAAAAAACAAAAACAGGAATTTTTCTTATATTCTTTCATGGCCTCTAATGAAGCTTTGTCTGGGTAAGTAGAGAGAAGGAAGGAAGGATGGAGGGAGGGAGGGAGGGAGCACAGCAGATTGACCAAAAACCAGTATGTTGTAGTTGTAGGTGGTGGTAGTGGTTAGTTACACAAAATTATTAGGGTACTATTGAATATCCCATTATCAAAAAGTGATTCAAAAGAGGACTACATGGATGTAGTTTCTGCATTATCTTTCACAGCCTCTCTGGAGCATTCTGTTTTCCATGGTTTGGTCTTGAAGAAAGGGCTGTGCTTATGACCTTTACCAAGCCTCCAAGACTAAGACAAGTGAGAGTGATGCCATTTATGTTTACCTAAACTATTGCACATCAACAACTGCAGCTAAAGAACATGCTCTGAGAATTCTAGAATGCTGACATTGTAAGAAGGAAGACTGAATATAGTAATATACATGGCTTGGTGGGGGTGGGCATAATATGGGTGATGGGTGGAGGAGAAATGAATGATTTGGAAGTTCCTGAGGGGAGATAGCATTAGGCCAGCCAACATTAAGAAGCAGAGGCCAGTGCAGTAGCATCAGGGGGGAAAAATGCAGAGAGAGAGAGGATACAGCATGTCTGGGTCAGAGGCTGGAATGAGTTTTTGAGCAACTTAGTGTCAATTAGTCAAATGATTCCTTTCTTTAGATGCAATCTAAGATGTCAGTCTGTAGTAGCAGAAGCATTCCAGATACAGGAGCAATAGTCTATTTGGAGTCTCACCGGAGTTTGTAGATGAGGAGTTGGTGGTGGTGGTGGTGGTGGATTGGAATTATTTTCAGTCTCTTAAAAAGTCTAATTTTTTAAAGGTAGTCTTATCTGTGTTAAGGATGCATGTTTGCTAAACAAGATCACTTAGACTGTCTTGTCATACGAATCTCTTGTCAGGACTACCAAGATCCTAGATTTTCATTTCATGAAACAGTGGTGTTTTCCTGTCAGGTCACACTGTCATGTGATAAACTGTGTTTTTTTAGCCGTATCATCACTAATTTGTGACAAATTACACCACACTGCATTTGGACTAGACTATTTGAAAATTGTCTTGGGCAATGAAGTACACTGTGCACATTGACAGAATATCACACAATTAGTAACCTTCTGACTGTTTGTCTTGTCCCTCAAGAACCCATTATTTTACTTTTACTGTTACTTATTGTTTTAAACTCTGAGGAATATTAAGCATAATCTTGCTTGGAAACAGGTAAAGGTTGGCAACAAGATGGGCTTCCAACCATAGTAAATCTGCTGCATTAAATTCCATCTGACCCATGCAAACAGGAAAACTGGGCATTAAAATGATGACTAATATAATATGACCTCAGAACACTAAAACAGTAAATTGTACACCTGGTGATATCTAAAGCATCCAAGAAATATGTAGATTGCTACTAAAGGTTGAGATATTTTTGCAGAATTATCTCTTAGCTTGCTCCTTGGCAAGTCATATAGATTCATAGGAACAGTTTTCTGGTTTCTGTAGCATATATATTTCCCAATTGGATGGGACACTGATCCATCACAGAAATACTCATTTTTGCTAGCTAAGGGAATTGGAGCAACATGAAATGAAGTGTTTTGCTCAAGAACAAAACACATTACCCAGTCCAGTAATTGAAACTATAATCTTACAATGAGTCTAGTACCCTAACCACTAAGCTACAAGCCTCCACTCTCATGGCTGACCCTTCAATAATTCCTGTTTTTTGTTTCACTTCTCTCACAATTGAGATGTTGATATTTGGTTACCATTCTAGACATATTTACAAAATATCAAAGCTCCCTTTTATATCAATCATGTTTTCTTTTCCAACAAACTTGCAGAATAAAAACAGAATGGTTCTTAGCTTACCAGTCTGAAGGAAGAGAAAAAGAAAGAAAAAAAAACCAACAAGGAAATAAGTAGTCATATTTCTGTACCATTATTTGTGATTGAATTTGATTCGCCTTTTCTTGTATTCTATCTTTTATAAACTATAGCAAAATATAACATTACAGGGGATTGTACGTAAACAACTCTAATATCATATTATTCAACTGTATTGTAGTTAACCCTTTTGATTCCAATATGTCTGAGACTGCAAGGCAGTGAGCTGGCAGAAACATTAGCACACTGGGTGAAATGCTTAGTGGTATTTCACTTGTCTTTACATTCTGAGTTCAAATTCCACCAAAATCAACTTTGCCTTTCATTCTTTCAGAGTTGATTAATTAAGTACTAGTTGCCTACTGGAGTCAATCTAATTGACTGGCCCCTTCCCCCAAAATTTCAGGCTTTGTGCCTAGAGTGGAAAAGAATATGTCTGAGACTGCCTTTGGTTCTATGTTACAAACTTCATGCTTTAAAGTGACCTAAATTAAAATCTTCCATGGAAATTTTACATTAATTTGTTCCAAATACCAGTTTAATAATGGCAAAGTTACTTGACTAAATTTTTCATTCTTTTCGAAATTGAATTAAAGATGGAATATTTCAACAGAAATATGGTTACAGAAGGATTACGTTCCTGTAGGAAAGTGACATATCTTAAGTTGGTTAATGTTTTAGTGTTCAAGTCAAAGCAACTACAGTTGGTGGGTCTGTGGTAAGGGACAGTGTCATGACCTTTAAAGACATTCCATAATTGATGAGTTAAATGTTTCACTTGAATTGTTGGAATTCAACACCTGCAGGAAAAACATGAGGGCAAGCTGGTGAATCCAGAGGTTCAACATTCTGGGGAGAGTAAACTGGAAGGTTAGACTCAACATGGGTAATGGGAGGAAGAGTGGGAGAAGTAGGAAGAGGAGATGAGTCTGGAATGCTTTGAGTTGAGATGACATGAGACCAGCCAGCTCCTTATTTCTCTTAGCTATGATGTTATACAACAAAGTTTGTTAAAACTGGTGATTGCTTCCTTTCCTCTTAAATGGCTGTTTTCTTCCATTTCTTTTTATGTCCTATCTATCCAAGGACTATGTTTACATTTAATGCATAGAAATGTAGTCATTGAAAAACATTTTGACTCCATTCCTTTTATTTATTTTTTCTTACATTTTTGCTGCTAATGATTTTCACTCATGAATCCAGATCTTATTGTCCTGTTATGTAGGTCGTGATATGCCAGTAACAGTACTCAAAGTAAATAGTACTTTAACAAATTGATGCCAAATGTTTTTATATGTATGTATGCACACACACGTGTGTGTGTATGTATGTGTGTGTGTATAAAATACCTAGCTCTACCCTAACAATTTGACACTGAGCTTCCTTCGCACCCACCAGTATTTGCTTTTGTCATTTTAGGAGGCAATTACTAGCATTATTTTACCCATTACTAATTCAAGTTAATGTGTTTATTATGATAATTACTAATATGGATGGACATATTTATGAATTCTTGTCGCAGCTACATAAAAGATACACTTTGACTAAAAAACAAATATTTTGTTAAGCTTTGTTTGAGATACAGTGTTTAACAAAGGGAAATAAAATACCAACCAGCAAAGATTGTGATAATATTATCTTTTTAAGTCCACAATGTTTTATCAGTATTTGTAGTCAGATTGAACCTTTATAAATTCCTTTCTTTTATATACTTGTCTGACAAGTGTATAAGTCATTTGATCCAAGATGAATATCAATTTGCCACTATAATACTGTGAATCAACTGTTTTGGTTTCAACACAATCTAAGTTGTTATATTATTCACTTTTGGTTCATTATTTTTTCAGCTGTATATGTTGTGTGTATCAGTCATTCATCATACATTTACAATCTGCTCAGTTATACTTTATAATGAAGTAAATAATAGTTTCTTTTCATTATGTGAAAGGTTATATACACAAGATGAGGAGGAAAATGCATAGTTTTGATGTTTATCCTGATCGCAGATATATCAGTGGTGTTTGTGAAAAACAAAAATGATTTCAATCAAAAATTGAAAGCATTTTCTTCTGTGTATCAGTTTTAATTGATAGACATAGACAAGGCTGTATAGTTATGGCATTTACTTCTAAACCATGTAGTTTTGGATTCTGTCTCACTGTGATGTAGCTTAGGCCAGTGTCTTCTACTATAACCCTGAGCTGACCAAAGCCTTGTGATAAATGGAAACTGAAAGAAGCCCATCCATTGTGTGTACCTTTGTCTTGACATTATATGATAGTTGTAAGCAAGTATTAACATCATATGAGTGTTGTTCATTTCCAGACATTAAAAAAAAACATGTCTGGCCATGGGGAAGTATTTTCTTGCTCAGAAATAGATGATCGTTGGCAACAGGAAAAGAATCCAGCCATAGAAAACCTGCCTCAACAAATTCCATCTGACCCATGCAAGTATGGAAGAGTGGATGTTAAATGATGATGATCCTGAAAAGATAAAAAGCAAAGATCACATTTGTCATTGATGGAACTTGAAACCAAAATATTCTAACTAAATATTGTGTGCAATTTTGTATTAAGAGGTCACTTTTTATCTTGTTTTGCTGAGGACTGGAGAACCTCTCTAATGCTGGTGCTATGATAACAGTCCTGAAAAAAGCTGAACATTATTAAAAGATAGTTTTAAAAATTAAAATAGACAATTGCTAGTAACTGAGGTTTATTATGTCTGTAGAATATAAGGTTCTACCATTTGGGAGGAATCTCTGCCTCTAAAGTCTACTTGATATGACTAAAATTGTAAACTTTCATCTTTTAACTGCCTGTTGCATGTATTGACACAAAATGGAATTGCATATTTGACACTCATTCAAAACTTTGAATATTCATTGACTTCAAGTTAGGAATTTCTGTTGAAGTAATACACATGTATTACTCTACTTGGAGCTGCTCTTTCGTAGATTGCAAATTTATTAGTTGAAATTAAAATGCTGACTGAAGGAATAATTTTTGTATTTTATAACATAGATGTACCTCAATTTCAGCAGCTTGTATTCAGTGGTGGTGGTGGTGGCGGGGTGGGGAGGACGTTAGTGCATTAAAGCTTATAAGTAGCCCAATTTCATATATAAGACTTTTGAGACTTGTGTGCCATTAATTATAGTATATATTCAAAATCCTAATGGTGCCCTAAACATCTTTACTCAACAAAAATGGTGATAAAACCCCCATTTATTGGTTGACTACACTTTTACAAGCTACAACAACAGATGTATTTCTTATTCTGCTCATTAGCAATGTTTTAAACCAAATTCAGGCACATCATTTCAGTACTGTTGACCTTTGTTTGGCACATTATCAAGTGCTCTTGCTTATACAGAAGCAACATTTTAAGCAAAAGCAGAATTATTCCAATTTGCAAAATTGCTGTTTGAAACTGCAAATGGAGAACTGATATTTTTGCAGAGTAACAAGAGCAAATGGTAAAGTTGCATACTGAGGTTGATCAAATCAACTGGCTCTCTCTCCATAAATTTTGGGCCTTGTGCCTAGAGTAGAAAAGTATATTTCAGCCATTTCCCTCGTCCCAGTTTCTATGCTACAATGTATATAGACAGCAATATTTATATACAAACCTCTTTGAAGTTCCACTAATGAAGGCACCACATGACTATAAACCTCTATAAGCATCTCACACACACACACACACACACACACACACACACACACACACACACACACACATATATATTTCAAATCTATTCATGTTGTAGCTAATGGCAGTTGTTGCTTGTTGCTTCTCAAGCCATGCCTGGCTCATAAGGGCCAGTTTTCTTAGATTCCCCACTTGGATGGGATGCCGGTCCATCACAGGTGAGCTGCTAGATGCAGGAGGAAAGAGTGAGAGGAAGTTGTGGCGAAAGAGTCAGCAGTAGTTTGCCCTTACCTTCTGCAGGGGCCGCATGGAGCTTAGGTGTTTCACTCATAAACACACACATTGCCCGGTCTGAGATTCGAACCAGCAATCCTTTGACTGTGAGTCCGCTGCTCTAACTACTAGGCCATGTGCCTCCACAAGTTTGGCAGTATATGATGTGAATTGATTCACAAGGCACCACATTAGATTTTGTAGTGCCAATGCCATCTTCACCAGACCAGTGTCTATATACATAAAAATAAACAATATTGACAACTGTTTTGCTCATCTTCGTTATGTTAATTAAAACATTTCTGTTAAGATGTTTAAAGCCATAATTTCCTCAGAAAACAACTCATGCCTGTTGTGTTCTTGTTTCCATATTCCTATTTCCTTCCTGCTTCATCCAAACTATAGCATCTGGTTTGATTTTGGCTTTGGAATTTTGACGACCTTGTTTATTTTAGTAACAACGTTATGACGGAAATAGTATGATTAGTATTCAGTGTTTTAGTTTTTGCTAAAAGTTAGGAAACTAGGTGAGTTTAAAGGATCACTTAGAAAATTGTGTGCAGTAATGTTTCTATTTCATGAAAAGTCTATCTAGGGACTTTCTCTACTTCTTTGACTGTCTGATTGTGCATGCACACACACACACACACACACACACACACACACACACACTCTCGCTCTCTTACTCACTCTCTTTCTCTCTCACTCTCACTCTCTCTCTCACTCTCTCTCTCTTTCTCTCTCTCTCTTTCTCTCTCACTCTCTCTTTCTCTCACTCTCTCTTTCTCTTTCTCTTTTTCTCTCCAACTCTCACAGTCTCTTTCTCTCACTCTCTCTTTCTCTTTCTCTCCAACTCTCTTTCTCTCTCTCTCTTTTACTTTCTCTCTTTCTCTCCAACTCTCTCACACTCTCTTTCTCTCTCACTCTCTTTTATGGCAAAGAATCCAAACTAAATCGAAAACATCTATATATACAATGGCTTTCTTTCAGTTTCTGTCTACCAAATCCACTCACAAGGCTTGGGTCAGCCTGAAGCTATAGTAGAAGAAACTTACCCAAGGTGCCATGCAGTGGCACTGAATTTGGAACCATGTAGTTGGTAAGCAAGCTACTTACCACACAGCCACTCCCGAAAAAGTAAGGGTTAATGACAAGAAGGACATCAGGCTGTAAAACAATGCCACAGTATATTTATGTAACTCATGCTAGCATGGGAAATAGATGAACAATGAATGAACCGATAGATAGATGTCTTTGAAATGACACTGCTTGGGCATTAGCGACATTTATGCTCTACAGCATAGGTTCTCAAAGTGGGCGCTGGTGTCTAAGGGGGTAGTACAGGGGGTGACGGGCAGTAGAGAAAAAGGAAGCATTGGGAGGAAGGCAGTGGATTGAAGGACGCTATGAATTTATATTATTATAGTATTGTATACAAATTATATAATGTTAAATATCAAATGATTCAAAGTACATATAAATTAGTAAAATATAAAATATTTATTTAGACATAAAAATAGGGGTGGGGGTGCTGAGGGTATTATGTGGCCATAAGGTGGGCGGTGGCCCAAAAAGTTTGAGAACCTCTGTTCTACAGCTTAACGTGCAAAGACCAGTAGGTTAATGAGCTTTACTTCAAAACCAGGTAAGCTTTGGCATCAGGAAAGGAATCCATCCACAAAATACTGTCTCAAATATCTCTTCCAACCCATGTCATCATAGATGAAGAATATATAGAACCAATGATGATGGTGAATCTACCTACCCACCTTCTCTTAACTTCACAGTAACCACTGCCACTCTATAACAAATGTAATATTGAGTGATGCTAGTCTTCTTTATGACATGTTGATAAAACGGTTGTTTTTGTTTTGTTGCGTTTTGCTGGTTTGTCTTCTGTCTGCTTCCTACCAAACCAGCAAAGCAATGTAAACAATGATGCCACCATTCAATAGAAACAAACCTAATTCAAAAACTGGCAAACATTTCTTTCTTCAGAAAAGTAACATGGAATCTGGCAATGATTGCATTGTGAACGAGAGAGAGGTTGAGAGGTAAGTGTTGGTGTTGGTGAGATTAGTGTGTACGTGTTGCTGTAACTGTACATCAATGTCGTATATAAATAGTAACAAACAAACAAAACTGTGCAGCAACTAGTTAGATTCTTTCAATGTCATTCTCACCAATATTTCTGCGATTTAGAATTGTTTTTATACAAAGTCGCTACCTCACCTCTCCTCTCCCATTAAATTCTTGCTCCCCATACTCACTTTTTGCAAACACCTACCTGTAGACCTAATTCCTCTGTCCCCACTCACTTCTACTATCCTTCTAACTTGAGTGTCCACCTGGGCACTCATCACCAATATCATATCACTTTGAATCTCCTGCTGATCGTTCTCAATCTCTTTTCTAAACATGAGTAGCTGTGTTGCTCTTCTACAAGAATCTACTCTGCCTTCCCCCCACTCTACTTGAACCACTCATTTCCTAGAATAATGTTGACCTTGCTAATGCCAGTGACACGAAAAATACAGCCAGTACACACCGTAAAGTGATTGGTGTTAGGAAAGACATCCAGCTGTAGAAACCATGCCAAAGTAGACACTGGAGTATGCTGTAGTCCTTGGATCCATCTGATGTTCTTGAACCATTCAATCTATGCCACTGTGGAACATGGACATTAAATGATGTGCAAGCATGGCTGTGTGCACCATGTGATTTGGGGATCAATCAATGAGTCTGAATAATTGTGGGATTGTACACATCATGCTATATAAGCTTGTCTGACTATTATATCATCAGTAGCATGAAACTTATAGCAGCTTGCATTTAAATTCTGTGTATATTAAATATCTATTTCTAGCTGGATCAATAACAGAACACATTTTCTCACACACACAATATAAAAGCACAGGCATGGCTCTGCAGTTGAGAAGTTTGCTTCTCAACCACGTGGTTTCAAACTCAGTGCCTTTGTGTGACACCTTGGGCAAGTGTCATTTTACTACAGGCTTGGCTCACCCAAACCCTTGCGTGGATTTAATAGATGGGACCTACTATTTTGTGTGTGTGTATATGTGTTTCATGTTTTCTTGTTTTGACCTCACGTGATGATTGTAAACAAGTCTCACTGTCAGACGAGCAGTGTCATTCATTTCCAATCTTCTCACCAGAAATATTTTTCATTTCTGGTGATATGGACATATTACCTTGCTTGAAAACAGGTAGGTGAGTTTGTGAAAGGAAGGGCATCCGACTGTAGACAATCTGACTCAAATTCTCTCCTGCCCATGCAAACATAAGAGTGGACATCAAAATGTTGTTACACATCAAAAAAGACTATATATATATATATATATATATATCATCATCATCATCATCGTTTAACGTCCGCTTTCCATGCTAGCATGGGTTGGACGATTTGACTGAGGACTGGTGAAACCGGATGGCAACACCAGGCTCCAATCTAATTTGGCAGAGTTTCTACAGCTGGATGCCCTTCCTAACGCCAATATATATATAATGTAAATGTTTACCAACAATGGTTTGTTACCAACAGGTCTGGTGATGACAGATAAATTTCCTACAAAGCGATTTCTATTTAATAATACTCTATTTTGATACTGACATGGACTTAGGTATTCATAATCAAATGTATTGCTCCAACACGTCATTGATGTACTAGCAATGGACTTGAACCCAAAATTATGAGCTAACAGTTCACTAATATGTTTGTGTTCCCATTTATTTCAGTTCTACAGTGCATCATATAATGATGCTTGGTAATTAATGAACATAGTAAGGCCACTTGATATCATTTAGTTAATTTGCTTTATAATTTCAGATCTAAGAGAGAAAGATGTTAAATCACGGATGTAATCTGTGCTTTTCATTTTTTTAAAATGTATTTTATTTGTTATTGGTTTAATTTGAAGGAAATATCATAAATACTTACATAGCTCTAATGATTCCTAACTTTGGCAGAAAGCCATAAATTTGATTGAATCAACCTTCGTAATATCTGGTATTCGTTTCATTCATTGTGAATCTACAGAAGGCAAGACATGAACTTGCCATCCCAGCAAGTTTAGGTTTTGAAAGAGTTATTTAGTACAGAAGTTTGAAAATAAAGTTAAATAATTGTGATTGGAAAGTGAAGGAGAAAAGCAAAATCAAGTTCAGAAAAGCAACAAATATTTGTTTTTGTTTTTAGCATCTTTGATACAATAACCCCTGGGTATATTTACAAGTCGGATGTCACACTTCATTCATTGACCACCTCATATGAGTTAATTAATGCTGGGCATGTCTTCTATTATCTCTTTGGGCCAATCAAAGACTTATGATTGGTTCGGGTAAACAGAAACTGAAACATACGTATGTGTGTGTGTGTGTGTGTGTGTGTGTTAGTTTCTTGTTTTGACATTATGTGATAGTTGTAAACAAATGTTATCATCATACAAAACAGTGTCATTCATTTTTAATCATTTGTAAAAACACATTTGGCCATGAGGAAATATTACCTTGCTTGGAAACAAGTAAAGGTTTGCAGCAGGAAGGGTATCCAACTGTAGAAAAATCTCTCTCAACAAACTCTGTCTGACCCACGCATTCATGGAAAAGGGGTCATTAAATGCAACAAACTTTTGTTTTTTGCTTGTACAAATTTCAGACTTCATCTGAAGGATGAAGGTTTAAAGCACACCTAAATAGGATTAGAACCACAAGACATACTTCTTCTAATTCATTGCTGCCTTGTAGGAACTCAGGATTGTTTGTTTGCCTTTTTTTAATGTCAACTTTGCCTTTCGCCCTTTTCAAATAAAAAAAAATTTTTAAATACCAGTCTGAGGTGGTGAACTGTTTGAACTGTAAGAACATCGAATCAGATGCCTTGCTGTATTTGTTCGTCTGAGTTCCAATCCCACCATGGCCTACCTAGGTGGTAGACTGTATCAATTGGTTTAACGCCACCACCTCCAGGAATTCTGGGTACCTTTAGTAAAATTCACTCTGTTACAGGCATTTAAACCTGATCTCTGGTCTGACTGTACCCTCCCACCCCCTATCCCCCAATCTAGGAAGAGCTGTAAAGGATCATGTTCACTGCCTTCACTCCAGAGCAAAATATAAAAATATATCCCATTATGTTTCTGGGACTTGTAATATTATCCATGGATGACTTAGATGTAGGTCTGTCATGAGCCTTAGGGCTTGTAAAGTCAGAGTTTAATCTGGTTTCCTTGGCATATAAAAGACTGCAATGAATTGGTATCCCTTTCAGAGATGGGATGTTGTAATTCTTGAAGTTAACTTCCCAGGTCATTGCAGCGACTTATTTTCAGCTGAGTGGACTGCAGCAGCATAAAATGAAGTGTTTTGCTCAAGAACTCAATGCACCACCCAACCTGAAAATCAAAACCATGATCTTATTTATGATCAGGAATGTTACACTCTGACCCAGTTGTTCTTATCTAGGGTCCACATGACCCTTGTAGAGTCCATATAAGATTTTGTGGTTAAAAATTTTATGCAATAAATTGGTTTTATTTCTACAATACACAAAATATTTTAACATTTTAATACAATTCCTCATGATATTTAACTATAAAGATATAGTTTTTAAAAATCAAATGGCTATGAGGATCCACTCAAGTGAAATAGGAATCAAAATGGCCTATAAGCAAAATCCCTAAATATACATACGTGTTTACCATAAACAATTTAGTCTAGTTCTTTACCATCAGGCACCAAACTTGTTTGTCATGTGTTGTTATCTGTACAGAATTAAACACCTCAGTATTTTCTTGTAAATTCTGACTCATTCTGTAACTTGAGTAACATTACTTGAAGTAAAGAAATATGTAGAATAACTTTAACTAGGCAGGAATTATTTTCTTAAGAGAACCAAATATAAACCACTTTGCTGGTGTTACATTTCAGATGGATAGCTCTGATTCAGTTCTTTCCCAATGTGTTGGTTTATGTGTTGTGAGTGACTGTTATGTGTTGTGCGTTCTATATGTGTTACATGTTATTTACTGATGTATGTGTGTTGTTTATTTTTAACACAACTGCTTCACCAAAAACTGGGTCTTTGCATTTGTTTGTGCTACATTCCTGACAGCAGTTTCTATTAATTCTCCTTCATTTAACTCTAATTAGGCTACACTGACAAAATCTGGGGTTTTTTCCCATCCCCTCTAATGCTAGTAAATGAACCAATTGCAAGAAACAGGAGATACTCATACACATGCTTTCTTCTTTGTTCTATTTATTGTATTCTTTGATTCCTGTTATTGGGTTGTGACCATACTGGAGCATCACCTTCAAGGATTTTAGTCATATTGAACCCAATAATCACTTTAGTCTGGTACTTGTTTTATTGCTTCCCATTTGTTAAACTGTTAAGTTACAGAACACATGCACACACCTCAGTGCCATTTCCTCCATGAATGCAAGACCTATAACGCATGGCTAAGATATATAAAGGAATACAGGTAACAAATTAGAATGTTTCATTATTATGACACTGCTGGAGGGTACATATGTGCTATGGTGTACATATGAGCGTAGATGCAACATGTATGCAACTTCAATTGATTTTGCATGTTCTGGCTTAAGTACCAGGAGTTGCCCCTAGGTTTGCTCTCTTTCTCTCTCTGCACACACACACACACACATATATATATATATATATATATATATATATACACATATATATATATATATATATATATATATATATATATCTTACTAAACTCTGCTTGCGAAAATGTGTTGGGGCAAGTGAAATTGAAATCGTAGTTGAACTAAATTTGATGACTGGCATCTGTGCCAGTGGAGTGCTAAGAGCACCGTCCGACCATGATCACTGCCAGAGCAGCTGTCTGGCTTCCATGCCAGTGGCACGTGAAAAAAACATTCGAGCGAGGTCATTGCCAGTGCCGCTGGACTGACTCCTGAGCAGGTGGCACATAAAAAGACCCCACCATTTTGAGCATGGCTGTTGCCAGTACCACCTGACTGGCTCTTGTGCTGGTGACACATAAAAGCACCCACTACACTCTCGGAGTGGTTGGCGTTAGGAAGGGCATCCAGCTGTAGAAACTCTGCCATCTAGTTCGCCAGTCCTCAGTCAAATCGTCCAACCCATGCTAGCATGGAAAGCGGACGTTAAATGATGATGATGATGATCTCTTTTCTACTTTGGTGTGGGATAGGTTGGGAGACCATATCTCACTTGTATGTCTTTGGTACCTGTTCTATTGCCAACCAGTTTACAGGGTGTAGTGGGTGCATTTATTGTGGCATCAACTTCTGTGATATTGTTTTGATAAAATTAGGTGGTTCTCCTTACTCTTTGATGCATTCATGCACTCAGGGTGACATGGCTGAGAAGGCTATATATATATGTGTGTGTGTGTGTGTGTGTGTGTGTGTGTGTGTAGGGAGGCAAGCTGGCAGAATCGTTAGCATGCTGAGTGAAATGCTTAGCGGTATTTTGTGTGCCATTACATTCTGAGTTCAAATTCCACCTAGGTCGACTTTGCATTTCATCCTTTCGGAGTCGATTAAATAACTACCAGCTACGCACTGGGTCAATGTGATCAACTTAATCCCTTTATCTGTCCTTGTTTGTCCCCTCTATGTTTAGCCTCCTGTGGGCAATAAATAAATAAATGTATATTTGTGTGTGTGTGTGTCTGAAAGGCTTCTACACACCTTATCTACCAAATTTCTCCCACATATTAGTCACCCTGAGGTTATGGGTAACTTCTGTAAGGAGCTGTGTCATGGAATTGAATTTTAAGCCTAGTAGTTGCAAAGCAAGCATCTTAACGAAACAGCGATGCTTCTTAGATATGTTTTGGAAGACTCGAGATTTATATTAAGAAGTATAAACTGTTAATTTAATTATAGACTTTATATTGTTTACTAAAATAAGATCTTTTACAGATAAAACTTTCAGAAGTTTGGCCTTTCTATTTATATTTAGCATTTCATTCTTGAACTAACATGTATTAATCCATTTAATCCCAAATATATTAATTTGGAAGTATAATATCAGTTTGGCAAAGAAATTAATCTGCCATAGCTTAAATATTTTATCTAACAAGGAGACTGGATTCTTGTCTGTTTAATACCGTGAAAATAAGTAGATACCAGTTCTGTGACTTAGAAAAAAGATTTAACTTAGTGTTGTTGTTATTTAGTGTAGTGTAGCCCAGTTATCTCTACTTGAAGTAACTTAAATCATCATTGTTTTAGTGTATAATATACAATGCTAGCATAGTTCAGACACAACTTATTGCAGCAGATTTCCTATGGTTGGATGCTCTTCCTATCACCAACCTTCATCTGTTCCAAATAAGGTAATGTTTCCTGTAATCCATTAAAGCAGGATTGCTTCAATATCAAAGCATTTTAAGGTATTGGTCAGATGAAGGTCATAACAGAAGACACCTGTCCAAGTACTGCACTGTGGAAGTAAACCTTAATCCATGTAGTTATGAAGCAAACTTCTTAACCACAGCTATATCTATGCGTCATATTGGGTTCTCAACAGAAGTTTCTACTACATCAAATTTGACCAATCCTAAAGAAACAAGCAGCCAATCTGTTCAACAAATCCAGTAGCTTCAGAGAACTGGTGCTACTTATTTGCATACCATGTTTAACCCTTTATTTAATATCGGGGGCTTGTCAATGGGGATCTCAGCTTAACATAAAACATCCCATTCAGACAAAGAAAAATGTGATATCATTATTGTTACCTCTGATTTCACTATGGAATGAGCTGGATGAGTCATGAAGATCAGAATGCATTTTCATTTGGTGTTGCTGCCCTTGTAAATGGAATGAAGAACTACATCTTGCTCAAAACACTTCATTTTTGGAATGGTTTCTATGGTTACATATCCTTCCTAAAACTAACTTCTTTTCAGAGTGAACTAGCTACATCTTATCATGGCACCAGTACTAGAAGCAATCATGCCTTTGGGTATACTAAAGGGTTTTCTCAGCCCCTCTGCTTATTTACTAATCACTTTACAGCACTTGGGCAATTTTTTGAAAACAACGTTTTGCTAAGCTTGCTCAATTGGACAGTTTAAATGACTGTATAGAAGGTTTCCAATTGGTCAGACTCAGTCAATGTTTTTCCTTTTTTTGTTTTTGTCAGTGACATACTAAAGATAATTCCCTAAAATGTTGAGAGATTTTCAGAATTAATTTCTAAGAGATTTAAAACAATTGAAGCAAAATTGAATTTATGATTTTGGAAGAAAACTAACAGGAAATGTCATACAACAAACTGTTATGGGAAAATGTTAAATACAATATTAAACTGTTTCTTTAAAATTTTAAGGTTTTGTATATTGGAGCCCCTGGCATTTATATGAGTGGTGTAACTTCTGTTTCACTTGTAAAATGGTGATAAATCCCATAACCTGTGTTTTAGGGATACATATAAGTTCACTTCTACCCATGGTTGTTCTCATGGGTAGACATGAACATATCGCTGCAGATTAATGAAATACTTATAAATTGTGCAATATTGCTATCCTCTATGGTACTGCTTTACTGTTAGGTGATCTCAGCTAGTTAGAGGTGATTTCTTTGGCTATGAATACAACCCAGAACCAGTGATACAACCCAGAACAAGTTGTACATTTTTAAGTCAGTAATTCTTTTCATCTATGTATGGGCTGATATAATAGATATCAGTAATATACAAGGGTTGATTCAGACAACTATAAGCCCTTATCAATCTATGATAAATCGGTGTTGTTCTCAAGTATCATAACTTACAGAGTAGTGAGAGGATGAAGGACAAAGCACCATACTTGTATCACTTGCAGACGCACTCCAGCCTGTGGCCCACAGCTGTGCTGTCTCCTCTCTCTGCTTTTTCTACTGTTACTCTGATAGCTTTTGTTCCTTGGCACTGGCTGAGCTTGTACCTTGTTTACTCAAGTCACTCCCAATGCACTAAGCTCTCTTCATATGTTCTTGCAGATCACACACTAACCAACACATCCAGTCCTTCTCATGAACATTACCCTCTGGAATCTCCTCCCTGCTCATACCTTTCCTGCAAGTTTAAACAGGACATTAGCAGTATCAAACTCACTGGTCTTGAAAGTCCTCCAAAGGCCATGAGCATTACTCCAGCCTCCAGACTTGACATATAAAAAGGAAAAAAAGCAGAAATGTTGAGGGATTTAGTTTTCTCCTTTCGGTGGATAACTAACATGGTTGAAAGCAACAATGGAGAACTTGTCTGAGAACAGCCTAAATGATAAAATAATAAATAGGCTACTTTAAACCTGGATAGACATACCATATCCAACAGCAAGCTTGCTGTGTGAAACTAATAAAATTAGATACTAGAATTATGTTCTTAGATTTTTCACTGTGGTTTTGGGTTTAGTCCCATTGTATGACATCTTGAGAAAGTGTCTTCTACTATAGCCCCAGGCTGACCAATGACTTGTGAGTGAATTTGGTTGACAGAAACCATGTGGAAGTGTGTGTCTGTCTGTCTGTCCCACCCTGCCACTTGACAACTTGATGTTGGTTTGTTTACAACCCATAACTTCGTAGTTTGGCAAAAGAAACTGACAGAACAAGTACCAGACTTAAAAAGATAACTACTTGGGTCCTTTTTTGTTTAACTAAAACCCTTCAAGGCACTACCCCAGATTGGCTGCAGTCCAGTGATTAAAGCAAGTAAAAGATAAAGGAGACCAATTTATCCTAAGATTATCACTTTTATCCATAGTTTTCATTGTCTTAAATTGTTTTCATTAAAATGAAGAGAAAATTTATTCATATTTTTTCTTTTTTCTTTTTTTTTTTTCAGCAGAAAGTGCTTCACAAGACTCT
Organism: Octopus bimaculoides; assembly: GCF_046866305.1. NCBI lineage: Eukaryota > Metazoa > Mollusca > Cephalopoda > Octopoda > Octopodidae > Octopus > Octopus bimaculoides. The sequence continues at coordinate 135,918,055 of NC_142929.1, forward strand.
TCCAGATTGAACTTATTGGATATTTTATTTTTTGAATTTTACCTCCAAGATCTACAGAAACAATCATGTCGGCATTACCAAGAGTTATTGATCCCCTTTTTCATTTCGAAACCCACTTTCCTGAGCGTATTTCCAAGCTTCACTTGAACCCAGAGTACCCAGCAGCACATCGGCGCACGAAGAAGCCAAAGTGTCGCGCTGGTGCTCGCTATAAAACTCAGCCCATTACTTTTGATGAAATTAAAGAGGTCGATGAAGAGAACATCGAACCTCCCGAAACACAAAATAAGGACAACCTCCGCGGACAGTTCCAAGCATTTTCTCGATCTATGGATGGCTTGGTCCCTAAAAATTCTCAGACTCAAGGAAATAACAACAACAATAACAACAACAACAATAATACTGCTACGACTCCCCTCAAACCTTGCTTGAAAAAGCCACAGCAGAATATATCTCCACTTGCCCGTGAGTCACATCCTCGATCCCGACGGGAGCGTTCAGCATCAACCACAGAGGCAAGTACACAGACATTCTTTGCCAGCTTAGACAAAGCTAACAACAGCAATGGTGTGGATAACACTTCTGATCAACTAGCAGACAGTGCAGGCAGCCATCTGACCTAAGGTTTGTCGAACCCAGCACTCTGTTCCTCTGGAATTCCTTATTTTTCCTTTATTTTTTAAAATATTTTTTTCAAGCATGGTTACATGAACAGATGTTTTCTTGGAGGGGCATATTAGTCCCAAATGATTAAATCAAGAAAAAGAAAAAATGTTTATTTGCTATAGGGAAATATAGACTGTTTTCCCTAAAATTTCATTGATGGACAGATGATCCAATATTTATTGAACAACAGGAAAAGTCAGTTCAGGGGTAACTGTTAGCTTTCATCAGATAAAAATTTGAAATATTCACCTTTAAGATGCCTTAAATGTTTTTTTTTTTTCTTTACTTAAAAAAAACAAAAAAAATTTTTCGACATTTATCCCTGAAAATGACTTTCTTCCTTTCGAAATTTTTCAAATACTATTTCTTTCTTTCTTTATTTTATTCAATTATTTGTTCAATGAATTGAATTTTTAAAAATATATATATATTGACATTACTTTGCCAGAACTCTGCACAAAGGTACGGAATGAACATGTGTAGTTGATTCAGTTATTTCTATAAAAAATTCAATACTGAAACTACTTTATTATTTATGTCTACAGACATATACGAACAATTTGTCAAAATTTTGTAGAAGCTGAGTTTTTTCTCTTAAAAGACAAAAAGAAAAGAAAAAATACAGGGCAAAGAAAATTCAATCTTCAATTATTACAAAAAAACTTTAATTTTTGTCCGTATTTATTTATATGTTCTATATTTTTCATTAGGAGAAATATATATTTATATATCACTTCTACACTGCTTTATTATTATTATTATTATTATTTTCATTATTATTATTAATTTTAATTTTTTTCTTGGTGGTATTATGTAGCCTGAAGGAAGTTTAAGCAAATAAAATATTCTATTGATATCTGTTGAAACATGAGAAAAGATATGAAGTTTTTTGTTTTAATATTATTGGTTTCAAATTTTGGTAACAAGGCCAGCAAGTTTTGGAGATGGGGTAAGTGGATTACATCAATCCCAGAGTTCAAACCCTGAAAAGATGAGAGCCGAAGTTGACCTTGGCAAAATTTGAATTCAGAACATAAAGATAGATGGAATTCTGCTAAGCATTTTGCCCAGCATGCTAACTTCTGCCAGCTCACCACCTTGTTTTATGTGTTACTATTATTGGCTAATAAAAGAAATCATTATCATTATTTAGAAATAATACATTTCTAAATCTCTCAGAGAGATTTAAGCAGTAGTAATACGATGAAGTAGTTGTATGCTGTCAACTTAATGTGACAGTCCCCTGAAGGGAATAATACTACTGCTGGTTAAACCTAGGAAGCTGCACTGCTTCCTGTCGGCCTTGACACATTTCCTGTGTCCTTATGTTTACAAGGGGGAGACAAGCACCTCCACCCAGCTAAGCCTGCATCCAGAGACATGTTTCTGAGTCTTTGTTCGTCATCAGTCTGGAGTACCATGACCCGCTAGTCGAAGATGCCTGTCATTATTATTATTATCATCATTAAGATGGTAAGTTGGCAGAATCAATAACACATCAGAAAAAATGCTCAACAGCATTTCTCCCAGTTCTTTACATTTTGAGTTTAAATCCCCTTGGGGTTGACTTTCATCCTTTCAGGATCAATAAAATAAATACCAGTTGAATCTTGGGGGATCAATGTAATTGACTTATGCCACCCCTCAAAATTGCTGGTTTTGGACCAAACATTAAAAAGAATTATTATTTTAGTAATGTAACAGCATTTTTTTTTATAAGCTTTTAATCACTATTGTTTTTTTTTTCAAAAGCTAGAAGTTACTAAACAAAGTAGTTTGTTTTCCCAATCAAATTGTTCTAGCTTTTCTAAGTGGCTTTTATCAAAAATCTAAGTTGAAGTACTTGTTTTTTATTGACACTAGGATATTTTATAAGGATTCTTTGTATCAATTTCTTAGAAGCCACAGTTTACAGACTGACTTTGAAGTCTTTTTATTTTGCAGATTCTTGAGTCCTGATTAAAACTGATGTTTTTATGGGGGAGAGAGAGAAAGAGCTGGTTATAATTCTTCATTTTTCTCTTTTTTTTTTTTTCCAGCTGGAATTAAGATATAATTTAACTGTTAGCATGTTCAGTCCAATTTTAGGGCTTCATGTTTTATTTCATTTCATTTCATTTGTTTTAATGACTCCTATAATCATTGCTTCTCACATAGCCCCCCACCCCCACTCCACCCACCTACATACACACACACACACACACACTCATCTTTATCCTGTGCACACATTCTCCTGCTCTCTCTCTCTCACCATCTCTCTCTCTTTCTCTCTCACACCATATCTCCCTCTTTCTTTCTCTCAAGATAATTTCTTTTCTACTTCTCAACATATAATAGTTAATTAGTTCGGCTGCTTAAACTCTGGGTCTGTAAGTGTTGAGTTCTGATTTTGAACAAGAATTATCTTTCTCAATTTACAAAGCTGAGAGTACTTGCTTCACCTTTCCATGGTGATTAAATGCTTTAATGTACAAAAATTGGCAAGAAATAAAACCACTGATTTCATGAACATCTGTAGATAGGTTAGAGAGAGACAGGAGTAAGAGAGATCTACACTGCCACTTTATCTACTCAATATAGCAGAAGAATTTCCCTCCCAGACAATGTTAACTCAGCTGTGTATAAACTCAGTCAGCTGTGGTTCCATCCTTTTGTCCTCAGGGACAGTAATTCTTAAACTAATGAACACATCCCTGCCAATATTAGTGAATTTTTAGTTCCTCACTCACTTCTTTATTATTATAACAAGATAAAATACAGCTTGCATCCATATAATTCTTTCTTCTCTACCATAGTGTTGGACAAGTTCAAAGTTTAAAATCCTCTTTATTTCATTAACTCATTTGTTTCCAACCCACCTGAAACTATCCCTGGTTCTATGATACAAACATCTCCATTCTAAAGTGATCCAAGTTTTAAAATTTCCATCAAACATTTGTGCTAATTTATGTTCCAAACAATAGCTAACAAGTTTCAACTTTTAGCATAAGGACAGCAATTTTAGGGGTGGAAGATCATTGATTCCAGTGCTCAACTGATACTTATGACCTCAGAAAAGTTTGAGCTTAAAACAAAACTGGAAGAAATTATGCAAATCATTTTGTCAAGCAAGCTCACAATTCTTTGAACTTGCTACATTGATAATGAGTTACTTCACTAAATTCTTCATTTTGAACTTAATTGAAACCGAGATGGTGTATTTCAGTAGAAATATGGTGACAAAATCAGTAAACATGTTAATTTGTCTTCCTTTCTTGTCAGTCCTCATAGGTTCTTCTTTACAGAAACACTGCTCTGTAGTATTAGTATTTGATTGTAAATGTTGTTTCAAAGCTGTCAGTGAATTGTCATTAATAGTAATATTTAAAATATGATTGCTTCTGCCAAATTTCATGTCACCATATTTAAAATTTGAAAATTGTCTTTGATGTATGTTGGTTGTCAAAACAATTTTCCCAAATAGTTTACATAAATGAACTTGTAACAATTGCAAAGAATTCTCAATTTGAAATTCATAAAGAATACAATATTGAAAAATGTCTTTTATCTACTGTCACTTTTTTCTGTAGATGTCATAAACAAAGAGATAAGCTTGTGGTTGACAAGCAAACTTCTTAGCACATAACCATGCCTGCACCTTTTGTGTATAATAAATATTTCTTGATCATGAATCTTGAGTTCAAATCTGCTGCAGATTATCTTTTAAGTATTTGGGGAAAACTTCTAATTTTATATATCTCAGTTCACCTGTCTGTTAGGAATAGATCTGCAAATAACATTACCTACCATAGATTAGCATTCTATCAAGGGAAAAGATTTTATCTTTGCTTTTATTTGGCCATGCTGGGGTACTACTGTTATAAGTTGTAATATCACCTGCAAGATTCGATTGCTACATCTGCTGTAAACCGTAATAATTGTGCTAACCATTACACCAAAGTGATGTCTTTATTCAATTTAATTCTGTAAAACCATAACTAAGTACTGACCCCTTATGAGGCTATCAGATCTTTAGAAATATTCTTAAATATGTTCAGTGCCAGTGGCACGTAAATAGCACCATTTGAGCGTGATCGTTACCAGCGTCGCCTTACTGGCACTTGTGCTGGTGGCACATGAAAAAACATTCAAGTGAGGTCGTTGCCAGTGCCGCTCGACTGACTCCTATACAGGTAGCATGTAAAATACACCATTTTGAGTGTGGCTGTTGCCAGTACCGCTTGACTGACCCTCGTGCCGGTGGCACATAAAAGCACCCACTACACTCTCGGAGTGGTTGGCATTAGGAAGGGCATCCAGCTGTAGAAACACTGCCAAATCAGATTGGAGCCTGGTGTGGCCTTCTGGTCCACCAGTCCTCAGTCAAATCGTCCAACCCATGCTAGCATGGAAGGTGGACGTTAAACGATGATGATGATGTTCATACCCAATATACAGCAATTGATTAATATTGTTTTCTTTTCCTTGCTAAATCCATGTAAGATATATCAAGTGAAGTTAATTTGTAGTGTAGTGTTGGAATGACAGGGTTGCAAACTGTTGTACTGTAACACAGGGAATGCAGGAGGCTTCTATTTATAGAAATAAACATTACATGCATCTGGTTCTTTCGTTAGCTTGAAACACCTTTAAATTGATTTCAAGACTAATCATGTTTTAATAACAATATTTTATCAGTACTGAGAAGAAACAAGCTTACTGCTCCTCCTCCTCTCTCTCTCTCTCCTCCTACCACCTCAGTTATTTAGATGTCTGAGTCAAACAACTGTATCTAGCAAGTACATTAACATTTGCTTCGCATTTATTTCAGCTTAACAAGGATTTGAAGAACTGAAATTGTGGGGGAGATAGTATTGCTGCTGTTGGGGAATATTTTGCAGTGGTTAGATGACTTGCTGACTAACAGTGATGCTTCACCATAAGTTTAGGATGCATTGCTGCCAACCCACTATCACACACAACTTGAAATCAGAATAAAGACTTAACCCTTTTGTTATCATACTACTGTGAATGTATCCTACTTTTATTTCAGTTTATTTAGGAAATAATGAAGGGTTTAGTAGAATAGCTTTGTCATTATTGAGTTGGTGTTTGGAACAATTTAGCATGAAACTTTGATAGATTTTCATTTAGATCACTTTAAAAGAGGAAATTTGTGTCAGAAAACTGGGAGCAATCTCAGATTGATATTAAAATGGTTAAACCCAGGACTGGCCAACCTGAGGCCCGTGGGCTGCATGTGGCCCGCAGACTTTTATTTTGCAGCCTGCTTCATACCTCCTTGAAATGGGTTTATTTCAACAAACATTTTTTTAATTTTATAAAAAATTAAAGATGCTACTGTTTTTGCAATACTCTTTTACTTGTTTCAGTCATTTGACTGTGGCCATGCTGGAGCACTGCCTTTAGTCAAGCAAATCGACCCCAGGACTTATTCTTTGGAAGCCTAGTACTTATTCTATCGGTCTCTTTTGCTGATCCGCTAAGTTACAGGGACGTAAATACTCCACCATCGGTTGTTAAGCGATGTTGGGTGGGGACAAACACAAACATATACACACATACATATATATATACATACATATATATGATGGGCTTCTTTCAGGTTCCGTCTACCAAATCCACTCACAAGGCTTTGGTTGGCCCGAGGCTATAGTAGAAGACACTTGCCCAAGGTGCCACGCAGTGAGACTGAACCTGGAACCATGTGGTTCATAAGCAAGCTACTTACCACACAGCCTGAATCAACAATCATTCATTCATTATTGTAATAATTGCATGAGAAAGCAATGCTGACACGAGGTTGAATATTTCAGTGGTGTTCTGTAGTCTTTTTTTAAATGTCTTCTCTAGACTTTGTTTTGTCTTGAATTCAGCACTACAAGCCAAGAAACACTTCAATAGCTGCCAAATTTATGAACGTCTACCATGAACTAACAGTGTATTGCTAATAAAATGATATCAACTGTCAAATCTAGCAGTTGTAACCAAGCTACAACTTTGGATATATAAAATATTAATTTCTTTCTGAAACGACAAAGAAGCTTCATTTTAAGCAAGAGGTTGGTGGTGGCGGTGGTGGTAGTAGCAGCAGCAATGGGATAACATTACATTCATGTTGTTTTTAAATGTTAACAGCATGAGAAAAACTAAACTTCAAGCAGTGATTGAAAGCACGTCACTGTCTCATTACCTACCAGCAGCTTACCTCTTGTTCTACAGCTCTCAATACATGTTTGTGTGTCTGTGTGTGATTTGTTGTCATATGTTTATCTTGAAATGCATTTTAAATGTAATGGAACATTTCAAGGTTGAAATAAAACTACTTTTAAAAAAATTATAAATTCATTTGATCATGCAAATCAGTTATTCCTAATACTCTTGACTTTCTGATATTACTGGCACACTTTGCATGAAAAGGTTTTTAAAATGTTTTAAAGTCACAAATCTAGAAGGAAAAATATAGGAAACTATTGCACACCTAATCTTATTAGTATTTGTGTGTAGTAAAATAGTGAATAATGTTTTTCAAGATGCTCAACTATTAGTATAGATTTTCTAAAACTTAATTTTTTTAAAATCCAGTGCAGCTATGTTCTGTGGCCTACCATTTGAGAATTACTGCCGTAAATATATGGCATCTGGAGAATGTTATAAAATAATATTCAGGTAGCTCCAATGTCTCCTTTTTTGACAAGGTTTCTATTGTTGAATGCCCTTTCTAATACCAACCATGTTACAATATGTACAGAGTTCATTTTTGTCATCACCCAACACTGTAGGGGTTTACTTGCTGTCAGCAAGATGGAAGAGCCCTCTCAAGCTCTGTATTGTCACTGCTTGAATGAATTTGCCAATCATTGCAATGGATGTTTTCTTTGTAGCACTGCAATTTTGCGATTGCCTTGCAAAGTGAAAGAGGGCAGACCATGATGAATAAAACAAATTTGTGAGAGGACGATAATAATGCAAGTCTTCCCATCCATTGAATCCAGTTGAACCTTTTCACTTATGTCAGTATGGGAAACAGATGATGATGGTGTTGTCAATATGATAATTTTTCAGACTATTAACTTCCTATTCAGAGAGGTAAATGATTTTTTTAGTGTAAAAATCTACCTTGTTTAGGCATCCATCAGTATCATACTTAGCATATGTACAGTACTATACTTAAACTGTCATAGCGTTTGACCTGAGATAATGTCTCTTATGAATGTGCTGTTTTAAAAACAAATATTGTAGGGAGAGGTAAAAAAAAATCACCTCAGTGGGGGCCCAACAAAAACATCAGATGCATTTCGGCCTCTTTTGGGCCTTTTCAATGCAATTTGTTGTCTCCAATATGGGAAACAGTGAATAAGACATGCTGATGTGAACAAGCACTCAGTTGAATAAAATATTTGATATACAACCCTTGTTTTCATGTGTTTGCTGATTGTAAAGAATGACTTCACTATATGTAGTGTCATTTATATGCAGTCCACCATGTAACAAGACTCGTTTGTTTTTAGTTTTCCATGTAACAATATCAGGGCTGTTTGTTGTTCAATAGATTGATGAATTATTACCTTGCTTGGAATAGGTGACTGTTGGTGTCAGGAAGAGCATTCAACCATAGAAATCTCTGTCCCAGTGTGTTCTCATCTGACTCATGAAAGCCTGGAAAAGTAGGTATTAAAATGGTGATGAAATATGTAAAACTAAATATTGAAAGAAATTTAGCCCAACACTCCATTATTCCAACTTCTTGATTGTAAAATAATGGCATGTAAGAGGAGCATGTTTAAAATTGTCACTCAACAGCATAAATGATGTCCAAGACAAATGATGACTTCAAAACAGACGTTCCCTTCAGGATCAAATCTGAGAGATGTCGGAAGTATTATTCTTTGTTTGTTTGCCTATTTTTTAGGCATTGTGAAATTATTGAAGACTGAATCTTTGGATTAATTCATGTATGCAACATTATTAACAATAATTTCTGCTAATTCTTTCCAGGTATTTTCCCCCTTTTGATATATTACCCAAGACTACAAAAACATTAGGATTTCAAACCTAGTTTGGCAGGACTGGTATGGTCAATTATATCAATCTCAGTACTTTATTTTATCAACCCCTTGGAAAAATGAAAGTAAAATCAGTGCCAACAGGATTTGAACACAGACTGTAAAGTCATAAACATTTGCAAGTAAGTTATGAATCAACCTAGTCTTAAATATATAACAATAATAACTGTGAAGATGTTACTTTGATAGTAGTAGTAGTATTTTATTGATATTTATTTTAACAATCCCTGGAAGGAATAAAAGAAAACTCAACTCCGACAGGATTTGAACACAAAGTAAATAGTCATAATACTCTGAATATTATCAAAGTATTTGCAAGTCAGTTATGAACCAACCTAGTCCTGAGTATCAAGCTGTAAAAATTGCAAAGAAGAATAGAGGAATGGTAAAGATGCTAGTTTGATAGCTGGCTTTGATAGTAGTAGAATGATAACTATGTTTGGTAAGTAGAAATCGTAATATGTGAAAAAAAAAAAAGTTAGTTGTCTTAGCTATGCAATTAGTGACTATATAGTAGCATTCCTGGGATGTTAGTGGTGGTGCACCCACACATTAATGTGTTTAAAGTATGCCAGTGATGGGTGCAATAGTGAATTAGTTTTTATATTGTAGGATAATGTTCTATATATTTATAAAACTGGTGAAATGGGAGAAACAGCAGCAAACTAAATACTGTGTAGTAATTTAGTTCCAGCCTCTTAAACTTATGTTAAAGAGTTCATATCCTGCTACACTGATTTTTTTTAAACATTCATTTCTCTTGGAACAATGAAATAAATGTAAATCTGTTGATGAGTTGATGCATTCATCTACAAATCCATGGATTTGTGGTATTTTTTTATGTTTCAAACATTAGATTGGTGCCATAATGAGGCACCATCTTGAAGGGTTTTCATCAAACAGATCCAGCTCAGTATCTTTTTTAATGTTTTTATATATTTCATCACTTAATGTCCACTTTTCCATACTTGCATGGGTCAGACAGATTTGTTGAGTCAGGTTTTCTGTGGCTGGAAGCCCTCGTTATCAACCTTCACTTATTTCTGAGCAAAGTAATATTTCCCCATTGCTAGACATTTCTTTTTTTTATGAAAGACTAGAAATGAGCAACACCTCTTGCATGATGGGGATGCTCATTTACAATCATGTTGAGACAAGGGAACATATGTATGTGTGTATGTGTTTGTACAGGAGAGCAACTAGAGGGAGCCCATCATACATGCACATATATAAAATGGGTTCCCTTCAATTTCTGTCTACCAAATCCACTCACAAGTCACTGGTCCTCTTGGAGATATAGCAGAAGACAGCTGCCCAAGGTGCCACACAGTGGGACTGAACCTGAGGCCACACAGTTATGCCTGTGCCTATATTTGGTTTTCTATATATATCACCATTAGCTCTAAACTTTCTGGTTGATACAGTACCACTTAGTACTGCATCCATCAACCAGTCCTGAAATGCACAATATACACAAGAATCATAGTAACTTTGCTTACATTCATTTTGAAGCAAGTAAGGAACTCTTTGTCTTAAGGAAGTAAACTTTAATCCCTTCTATCAGTCATTTCTGTTCTTTAATAGAATTGTTATTGGACTATGTTTTTGACTTGGAAAATTTTCAACAAGATATTAGGAGTTAATGTACTGTACAATAGTTAGACTGATACTGGATTAGTAACAATTAGTTTATGTATAGTTCTGTCTTGAGCCCAAGGGTTCATCAGGCTAGTTACTTGGTTTCCATGGCAAATAAATGACTGAGATCATGATATTGCTCCTGAATGGGACGCCAGTTCATTGCAGGGTTATTTAGTTACGGTTGAGTGAACTGAAGCAATGTGAAATGAAGTGTTTGCTCAAGAATACAACACACTACCCAGCCCAGGAATTGAAACTATGTTTTGATGATTGTGAGTGAAATACCTTCACCACTAAACCACGTGCTTTTCGTAAATGATAGTACAAACAAAAAAATTATTTCATAGATAGGTGCAAAGCCAGATATTTAGAAGAGGTGAGAGGGATGTAGATGTACTCTAGCACTTGTTTTTTCAATCTCTGTTGCTGTTTTGGGGTGTGTGCTAAAAAATGAATTTGTTCTCTGCATGATTGGAATTCTAGAGGAATTTAATTACTGAAAAGTATTTAGTCTTTCACTCCATCCTATTAGCTAATCTGTTGCTTTTGCAACCAAAACAATGATGTATTTACTTAAGTACAAATATCTAGAGTAGGTTTACAGTTAATTAAACTGACTCTTGTACACATCCTTGTGCTTATTTATTGATTTCTGATATTCGGGGTATTAAAAAGTACAGTTGATCTGATGGGTGGGTTTTGGGGTGGATTAACTAAAGGTAATAAACCAAAGTTGAAAGGTTAAAACTTTATTTTTAGTTTAGCACTTTTTAGTTAACATTCCCCATGAGGTTGAACTAATGAGTCAACATCATAAGAACCATCAAGAAGAACATGTATTGATGGATTGGCCACATAGCATGACTGAAGGACAACAAATGGACAATTAGGGTGACAGAATGGACACCAAGACAATGGACAAGGTGACAGAATGGACACCAAGACAATGGACAAGATCAAAAGGCCAACCAAAGACAAGATCTCACTTGCTACCTAGGGCCTACATGACCAGAGACAATGGTTGAATGAGTCCAGAGAGGGGTTCCTTCTTCAATAGTTATGAAGCCCTGGATATTAGGGTAGGACTAAACTAAATGCTGTAAAGCAGAGGCAGGAAACCAGTGTAACCTTCTGAGAAAAAAAAAATGTTTGAGAGGAAAATCATTATACTGGAATATATTTTTGATGTTTTAATTCTGTTTATATAAATCCTTTTAAGGGTCAGGTGGTGATGATAGTGATGGTGGTATTAAACCAGGTAACAGACTGAGTTTACATCCTAAGTAGGCCCTGGTAGGATTTGAATCGAGATTGCAAAGAAACTGAACAAATACTTCTCCCACTCTAAGCATTTCTAGCCAGTCCACTGCCTCAGGTTTTATGTTATTTATCAACTCAAGAAGGATAAAAATGAAGATGGGCTTCTTTCAGTTTCCATCTGCCAACTCCACTCACAAGGTTTTGGCTGATGCAAGGCTACAGAAGACAGTTGCCCAACAAAGTAGTAGGACTGAACCTGCAGCCACATGGTTAGGATGCAAACTTCATACCCACACAGCCATGCTCGTGTGTGGCTGTGTGATTAAGAAAAGCTATGATACTGCTGTGTCTAGCATTAAAGGAAATTTACTGTAGAAGCGTGGTGGTGGTGGTGGTGGTGATGGTAGTGGCAGTGGTATAAGAATTAATGGTAATACTGATGATGATAATGGTGGTGGTGATGATTAGGATGGTGTTTATGATGATAAATACCAAATGGTATGTTAATTAAATCCACATTTTCTATATTGACCTGAATAATTCCTTCATTGGAATAAATGTCCAATTTGCCTTAGTTTTCGGGAAGAAAAAAGGAAGGGAGTAAAAAAGAATTGAAATAATAAAAAAAAAAAACAACAAATTGGCTGTGTAGTATAATTTTGATGAAGCTAAGCTGTTTAGGCTTTGATGTTAGATAGGTCAAATGTGTCTGACAAAGTTATGAATACCAAAAAACATGTGCTTTGTGTGTTAAGATAACTCTGCCAGCAATCAGGCAAATGTCCAACTTTCTTCTATTTCTTCTTAACTGCCACTTTTCTCTCAGTAATATTATTTTCGGTACAGTTTCCATTGCAATAATAATAATAATAATATTAATAGTTTTCTAAGTTAGGCACAAAGCCAGAAGTTTTGAGGGGTGGGTACTTGACTGGTGCTTTTATTTTATCAAAGGCAGAGTTGGAAGGATCAAAGGTAAAATTGGGCTGAGCAGGATTTGAATTGAGAATGTAAAAGAGCTGAGACAAAAACTGCATTTTTTTTTTCTGATGCTTGAATGATTCTGCCATTCACCACCATAATAATAATAATGGTTTCAAATTTTGGCACAATGCCAGCAATTCCAGGATAGAAGATAAGTCAGTTACATCAACCTCAGTGATTAACTGGTACTTATTTTATTGAACCCGAAAGGATAAAAGGCAAAGTTGCCCCCAGCAGCATTTGAACTCAGAATATAAAAGTGAACGAAATGCCACTAAGCATTTTGCCAAGCGTGCTAACGATTCTGCCAGTTGTCCACATTTCACTACCATCCTTTCTACTGGAAGCACAAGGCCTCAGATTTGGGGGATTAAGTCGATTATATCGACTCCAGAGTTCAACTGGTATTTATTCTATCAACCCTGAAAGGATGGAAGGCAAAGCTGACCTCAGCAGAATTTGAACTCAGAATGTAGTGACAGGGAAAATACTGCTAAGCATTTCGCCCAGCACACTAACAATTCTGGCAGCTTGCTGCCTTAATAGTAATAATCCTTTTTACTATAGGCACAAGGCCTGAAATTTGGGGGGAGGGGCCAGTCAATTAGATTGACCCCACAACGTGACTGGTACTTAATTCATCGACCCTGAAAGGATGAAAGGTAAAGTCAACCTCGGCTGAATTTGAACTCAAAACCTAGCGACAGGTGAAATACAATAATAATGATGATGATGATATTAATGATTTCTGATTGAGGCACAAGGCCTACAATTTTGAGGGGAGAGGATTTGTCAATACTATCAACTCTTGTACATGATTGATACTTTCTTTTATTGATTCTGGAAAGAACTTAAACTCAGAATGCAAAATGACAAATCAAAAATTGCAAGGCATTTTTTTCTGATGCACTAAAAAAACCTACCAATCCATGGCCCTATCGACAACAACAATAATAATCTTTCTATTATAAACAAAAGGCCTGAAATTTTAATGATGGGGGCTAGTTGATTACATCAACCACAACACTTGACTAGCACTTATTTCATCAATCCCAAAGGGATGAAAAGCAGAGTCAACCTCACCGAGATTTGAACTGAGAACATTAAGATTGAAGAATGCTTCTAAGTATTTTGTCTGGCATCCTAACAGTTCTGCTAAGTTGCTGCCTTAACCCTTTCGTTACTGCATTTATTTTGAGATGTTCTGTGTTTCTTTCAATTACTTTAAATACAACAAAGAATTTAGTAAAATAACTCGGTTATCATTCAGCTAGTGTTAGGAACATAAATTATGACTAAGGTTTGGTGGAAGATTTTAATTCAAAACTTATGAATGAAAACAAGACATTTGTACTACAGAGCCAGAGCTGGTTTCAGCTGGGTTGGTAACGAAAGGGTTAATGTCCACTCTTTAACCTTTCTGTTACTGTATTTATTTTGAGAAGCTCTGTGTTTCTTTCAATTACTTTAAATATAACAAAGAATTTAGTAAAATAACTTAGTTATCATTCAGCTAGTGTTAGGAACATAAATTGTGACTAAGGTTTGGTAGAAGATTTTTATTCAAAACTTATGAAAACAAGACATTTGTATTCAGAGCCGGTTTCAGCCGGGTTGGTAACAAAATGGTTAAAAGATCCTTCCCAAGCCACATAAGGTCAGATTCCTGGATTCTGTGGCATATATATTCCCTCCACCCCCACCACCTCCTGGATGGGACACTTGTCCATTGCAGGGTTACTTATTTTTGCCATATGACTGAACTGGAACAACATGAAATGAAGTGTTTTGCTTAAGAACACAATGCATTGCCTGGTCCAGTAATCAAGACCACAGCCTCACAATCATGGGTACAACACCCTAACCACTAAGCCATGCACCTCTACATAATAATACTTTTAAATTTTGGCACAAAGCCAGAAATTTGGGAACTAGGGGATTAGTTGACCACACTGACCCCCAGCACTCGGCTGGTACTTATTTTATTGTTCACAAAAGAATGAAAGACAAAGTTAACCTCAGCAAAATACATATTAAGCTTTTTGTCTATTATAAAAAGGATTATTGTTGTTGTTGTTATTATTGTTAGGGCCATGGATTGGTAGTGTTTTTTAGAGCGTTAGAATAAATGCCTTGCAATTCTTGATTTGTCATTTTGCATTCTGAGTTTAACCCTTTTGATACCAACCCGACTGAAACCACCTCTGGCTCTGTAGTACAAATGTCTTGTTATAAGTTTTGAATTAAAATCTTTCACCAAACCATAGTCACAATTTATGTTCCTAACACTAGCTTAATGGTAACTAAGTTATTTTACTAAATTCTTTGTTATATTTAAAATTAATTGAAAGAAACACAGAGCATCTCAAAATAAATACAGTAATGAAAGGGTTAAATCCTGCTGAGGTTAATTTTGGCTTTCATCTCTCCAGAATCAGCAAAACTTGAACTCAGAAAGCAAAGAACAATCAGAAAGGCTACTAAACACATTGTCTGATGTGCTAACAATTCTTATTTCACCCAAAAAAGAATTTAATATCCAGTCACTGTAACCTTAAAGTATATAGTTTCTATTTGAATATAAATGAGAAGGAAAAATATCATTTTATCATAATTAATAGTTTGTTTCAATTAATAATCACTGAACAAGGTGAATTTTTCTAAATGGAAGGAAGTTAAGTCCAATGATTTCTGAGCAGTGAGTATGTAGATTAATCTCTTGTGGTATTATTTTACCATGTTTCTGAACAAGATAAAACTGTCAGAAAATGTAAAGCAAAACAAATTTGAACTCTATCATAACATAATTGGATGTTGTTTTTTTTATGTTAAGATTTTTGTCAATTTTTTTTCTACAGTATGTTTAGAATATAATGGCATGTGGTTGATTAAAGTGTTTAGCTCATGATCACCAGATCATGGGTTCAATTCCTGGAGTGGGTGGTGGATTGTGTCATTGGACAAAGAACTTCATTTCCCATTGCTTCAGTCCAGCCTGCTGGAAATGAATACAAGCAACAGTGGGAAAGTAACCTTGTAATGAACTGCTGACTCATTCAGGGGTCTTGTTCTCTTGGTCAGTTATATAGTCACAGAAACTAGGATAAAATCCAGTTTAATGAATCTGTAGACTTGAAACAAACTTAATAGGTTCTAAACAAAATACTGATATACATTATTTACATTTGATGGGTATTTATCCTCATCTTGTTTGTTGTTAATACAACATTTCGGCTGATATACCCTCAAGCCTTCATCAGGTGTTTTGGAGAAATTTCGAACCTGGGGTCTCATTCCTAACGTATTTTTCGATGTTGTTGTTGTTATTATTATTCAGGTCACTGCCTGGAATTGAACTCGGAATCTTGGGGTTAGTAGCCCGTGCTCTTAACCACTATGCCAACAACCTTAATTTTACCAGCACCCTCTCACAGCCAATATAGATAGAACTAACACTACATTGTCTACTTATAAAGACTCAACCTCAACTATATCAATTTCACCAGTGGAGGAGACCCTACAAAGACCATCACTACTGTTCCCTTTCTTCTACTCAACAAAGAAAATAAAAAAGATAAAAAACATTTTATTGCTAGGTTATAGTTTAGAAATCCTTTCATAACATTTTAATGTTTACAATCAACTTATTGAACTAAAGATGGCTTAAGTCATTTAAGAACCAGAGTGTGTTGCTGTGTTTTTATTTTATCATTTTAGGTTTTGATTTCAAGTTTTCCATTTCTTCCTTCCGGAGTAAGTAAGTGCCAATACTTATTTACTGAAGTTGATTCAATTGTTTGTACACTTCTCTTAGAAAATTTGGCTCTGTGCCAAAATCAGAAAAGTCTACTTATAATCCCAGCAGACCTCATTATAACTCTGCATACTTCATTAAACAGGTTGTGTAGCAAACTTGGTCTTATTACAAGATCTTTTGCATTTTCCTCGCAAAGATTCTCAATTTTTTTTTTTTTTTGTATTTATAACATCTTCATGGATATCTACTGTTACTAGCACCAATAATAATAATAATAATAATAGTAATAATAGTTTTTGTTTTAGACACAAAGCCAGCAATTTTGCAGGGAAGGAGATTAGTTCAATGCTATCAGTTGCAGTGCTTGAGTAGTACTTTAATTTATCAACCCCGGAGCGATGAAAGGAAAAGATTATGCCCAGCAGGATTTGAACTCAGAATGTGAAGTGCTAGAATGAATAATCCAAAGCATTTTTCCACTGCTCTAATGATTCTACCAACTCGTTAGCCTTTTTTATATTTAGCTTGCTGCTGATGCCAGAGGAGGGATGTGAATGGAACTGTGTGAGAACAGTAAGTGAGAAGAGATGCTGCTAGGGTGTGAGGCAGAGGGCAGTAGCAATGGTGTCAATGTGTGGGCTGATGAGGGGGTTGTGGCTATATTCAAGAACTCGCCAGCTGCGTAGAGTCTTCAGGTACGTAACCACGTTAATAAACACAAAATAACAGAGCACAGTGAGAACAGACCTTCCATTGCAACCTTGTTTGATTGGCA
Source organism: Octopus bimaculoides (assembly GCF_046866305.1). Classification (NCBI taxonomy): domain Eukaryota; kingdom Metazoa; phylum Mollusca; class Cephalopoda; order Octopoda; family Octopodidae; genus Octopus; species Octopus bimaculoides. The sequence continues at coordinate 135,935,204 of NC_142929.1, forward strand.
ATAATAATGGTTTCTGATTTAGGCACAAGGCCAGCAATTTTGACAGAAGAAGGTAAGTCAATACCATCAACCCCAGTACTTGACTGGTACTTTACTTTATCGACCCCTTAAAAGATAAATAATAATAATAATCTAACAGGCCCAAAGCCTGAAATGGCTGAAGTTACAGATCAGGGGCCAAGTGTTCTGTGCATTGGCATTTATCAAACTGGTTTCAAATGAAGGGGGCATACATTTATATATCAGTAGTAATGGAATTTCTCTGGATGGTTCTGCAACAAATTATAAGAACGATTACATTATGTGGCTAATGAATATTTTTCAAATGGTTTTCTTGTTTTTTATGAGCCCTCCAAAAACAACAACCTTAATTTTACCAGCACCCTCTCACACACGGCCAATATAGATAGAACTATCACTACATTGTCTACTTATAGGTGCATAGACATGTGTATCTGTGTATGTATGTTTGTGTGTGCATACTTGCATGTTTATATATAAATAAATGATTTCCTTGAAAACTGCAAATGGACTTGGTTTTAATATGAGTTACAGCACAGCCTAACCAAAATATTGATAGCCCATCTAACAGTTCTAAAAACCCAACCTCAACTGTATCAATTTCACCAGTAACAGAGACTCTACACACATGCATGTGTATATGAATACAAGCATATATGGGGATATGTGAGCATCCACATCTAATTATTATTTGTTAGAACATACTAGACATTCATTGTATTTTTTTATTTATTTTATCCTTGTTCATCTAATGCTTATACTGATATCTATGCATGCGTACATAAGAGTGTGTGTGTGTACACATGTATGAGTGTGCATGTGTCTAAATATCCACATGTATCCATATATATATGTATGTGTGTATGTATATACACACACTGCGTGTGTATGCATAGGAGTGTATGCATGTTTATGTATATATTTATATATTATATATATATATATATATATATATATATACAGGGTGAGCCAAAAGTAGGTGGACAGTAAAAAAACACAAAAAACATAGTTGCAACATAGTTATAATAAAGAATTGCATTAATATAACTGATACATAAACCTATTCCAAATACTGTCCACCTACTTTTGGCTCACCCTGTATATATATATATATTATATCTATATTATCTATCTATATATATATATATATATATAGATATATATATCAAAATAAGCAACAAGGATATCCAGAGGTAATGCAGTACGATCGTTTCATGCAACTCCATTTAATTGAACAATGCAATCATTATATCAATTTAAAATACAGAGCAATCCTCAGCTGCACAAAGACATAGAATTTAATTAAATTAGAAGAGATGGACTCATTAATAGAATTATACCTAAAATCTCCAATATGTATATATGTGTGTGTGTGTGTTTATATGTGTATATTTATGTACCTATGTATGCTCTTGTTTTAATGTTTTATAATTGTATGTAAGTCTGCATACACGTGTGTGTGTGAATCCATGAATGTGAATATGTGTATGTTATGTATTCATGTACATACTGTATTTACATTTATTGGAAGCCACATTGATGTGTGCATATGATTTTCTCACACCGAGGACGGGTAACTACCCAGAAACCTAGCTCTATATCATGTAAGTTTAGAGAGTGCAGCAATGACATCTCTTGCATATACTATATGGGCACAAACTGTGTGCTGGTAGCCAACTGGAAAAGATGTTTTCCTGGGGCTAAATAACAGTAAAATCGTCTTTGTATAGGACTGCCACATTGCTGTTGTTGTTGGCACTCCGTCGGTTACGACGTCGAGGGTTCCAGTTGATCTGATCAACAGAACAGCCTGCTCGTGAAATTAACGTGCAAGTGGCTGAGCACTCCACAGACACGTGTACCCTTAATGTAGTTCTCGGGGATATTCAGCTTGACACAGTGTGACAAGGCTGACCCTTTGAATTACAGACACAACAGAAACAGGAAGTAAGAGTGAGAGAAAGTTGTGGTGAAAGAGTACAGCAGGGTTTGCCACCATCCCCTGCCGGAGCCTCATGGAGCTTTAGGTGTTTTCGCTCAATAAACACTCACAACGCCCGGTCTGGGAATCGAAACCACGATCCTATGACCGCGAGTCCGCTGACCAAACCACTGGGCCATTGCGCCTCCACTACTGCCACATTATGTTGGTAAATAGACGTTACTATGTAAGCATACATATCCTAAAATTTTTCCTATTTATTGAACGGCATACCACTTAAAAAATATGCATTATCCTTGTGACATTGTAATTGTTTATCCAGTCTATTCCAGAACAATTCCTTGAGCAAGTGCTTTCTACTTTATATTGATCAATGCTGTCAGTAGAATTAGTGAATGGAACGACATCTGGTTGTAAAGTCCAGCCTCAAATAAGACCCCATGCTAGGATAGAAAAACAGCCCTTAAACAAACACTAAATGTATATTAGAGCATAGGTAAAAATGATTTACATTCATTCTAGCACTTTATATTTCGAGTTCAAATCCTGCTGGGGGTCATCTTTTCCTTTCATCACTCAAGGGTCGATAAATTAAAGTACTTCTCAAGCACTGGAATTGATGGTATTGAACTAATCTCCTTCACCATAAAATTGCTGGCTTCATGTCTAAACCATTATATTATTATTATTATTATTATTATTAGTTTTATCATTGGTACTAGTAATGGTAGATATTCATGAAGATGTTAGGAATACAAAAAAAAAAGAGAAAAAATTGAGAACCATCACAAGGAAAATGCAAAAGATCTTGTGATAAGACCAAGTTTGCTACACAACCTGATTAATGTAGTATAGATCCTTCTTGAGTTGTATACATTCATAGGGCCAGTTTCCATGGCACATATATTTCCCCCTGGAAAGGATGCCTGTCCATTGCAGGATTACTTATTTTTGCCAGCTGAGTGGACTGGAACATCATTAAATAAAGGGTTTTGCTCAAGAACATAATGTGTCATCTGGTCCAAGAATTAAAACCACAATCTTAGGATCATGAGTCCAACACCTTAACCACTAAGCCATGCACCTCCTCCTTTAATAAAGTATGCAGAGTTATAATGTGGTCTGCTGGGAATATACATTTACCATGGGTCCTCAATTTCTTAATGGAGGCATCAGTGAGACATACAGCATGTCTTGAGTATTTTTGGTAGAACCTATTCTAATCCAGGTCCAACCATAGCCAATTTGTTCCAGAAGAAAGAAAGTCAGAGACACAGAGAAGGAGAAAGAGAAGAAATTGCCTCAGTACTAGACTGGTACTTTATTTATCAACTCCAAAATAATAAAAAGCAAAGTTGACCTTGGTAGGGTTTGAACTCAGAATGATCTCTACAAAGCAATCTATTCAGCACTCTAACGACTCTGCCATCTGGCTACCTATGTATGTGTTTATTGTTCCATGTAATACAAACATACAAATTAAGATATATCAACTTATTTTTCTTTTATTGTTTTTAAGATTTGCCAAAAGCAGCTTTTACCCAAATATTTCCAAATCTTGGTATGTTAATATAACTCTGTGTCTGTGAATTGCTACTGATTTAACATAACTCTAAATATAGATGGTAGAATGCCAAAATGAAAAATAAACAAACATAATTTGCATTCCTACAGTTCCAAAAACCATGCTAATGTTTATGGCAATGTTGTAAGTAAAAAGAAGAGCAGGTATTTAAAACTATGGCATGGTACATGGCTATGAATATGCAGAGAATTGTATGCTAATTCTTCTTATAAACTGTTTCCTTATAAACTTTACTGCAAAGAGATACAAAGCGTTGGTATAAAGATGTTTTAAATTTTGGCACAAAGCCTTAGAATTTTCAGGGGAGGATGTTGGTTGATTATATTAACCATGGTACTTGGTTGGTACTTATTTTATTGACCCCAAAATGATGAAAGGCAAAGTTGACTTTGATGGTATTTGAACTCAGAATATAAAGAGCCAGAAAAAATTCCATTTAATATTTTGTCTGACATGCTAACAATTTTACCTGCTAACCACAACTATGATGATGATGATGATACCAGGCACTGGCTCTCATTACTTCTGATCCTAACTGATTGGAAGTGTTATCATGTATATGTTTTGTCTTGGTATAAAAGATGGGCTACAGCAAATATTCTGCTCAATATCACAGATTTGCTTGTCAGTTGTTTGACCTTAACCAGTTGAGCATGTCCCTTAGTGGCTGACAATATGTGCATCTCTCATCATGAGCAGAAGTAGTGGGGGAGCATCATAGCCATGTGTGGAGAGGAATTCTTTGGGATTTGAATAATTCACCTCTGAAAACATGGGTGTTTCATTCAACATCCTTAAACAGCCCTCATTCAGGGACCTTTTGAGTAGGATGGGCTACTCAACCCTAAGGAAATTCTAACTGGTCCCCACCTGTAAGGTCATGTGCTGTTTGTCTTGATATGAGATCACCATGTTGCACACATGGTTGTAATGTATGTGCCTGGTGTATCCCCTTATCAGATGGGTAATCATGATGGGTATATTGGGCTTCGTATATTTGTACCCCAGTGTCACTTTGATGGCATATGGTGCTCTCTCACTCAATAATAATAATAATGATTATGATAATATTTGTTTCTAATATAAGCCCAAGGCCAGCATAGTTGGGGGAAGTGGTTGATTGACACCATCAACCTGAGTACCTGACTTTATTTTCTTGACCATAGAGGGATGAAAGGCAAAGTCCACATCAGTGGGATTTGAACTCAGAATATAAAGAACCAGGACAAATATTGCAAGGCATTTGGCCTAACCCTAATGGCTCTACCCATGCCCCACCCTGAATAATTTGTAATTTAGGAGAAAGCATTGGGTTTAATGGTGAAGGTGCATGGTTTAGTGGCTAGGGTACTGGACTCATGATTGTAAGATTGTGGTTTCGATTCCTGGAACAGGCAATGTAATGTGTTCTTGAGCAAAACACTTTATTTCATATTGCTCCAGCTGGTAAAAATGAGTGTTCCTTTGACAGACCAGCATCCCATCCAGGAAGGAATATATATGAGAAACTGGGAAACTGGCCTTATCCTGTTTATGGAGTAATATGGACTACCCATTGGCTTTAATGGTTAGTGTAGGGTCATGGAGTTGGGCATCTAAAAAGCTATTTGATGGTATAAAAGGTACACAGAATCATTAGCATGCCAGCTAAAATACTTAGTGGTATTTTGCCTATCTTTGCACCCTGAGTTCAAATTCCATCAAGGTCAGCTCTGCTTTCAGGGTCAATAATCAGCCATCACCCCTCCTTCAAAATTTCTGGCCTTGTGCCTATAGAAAAAAAGATTATTTTCAAATTTAACTGAAACAGAAATACGGTAATGAAAGAGTTTGGGTTGGATTGGTTTGGATTGCCTATGTCCAGTCCATTATAGGATGAAGGCTTTGCATGTTCTCTCGACCAACCACAGACTGGTATGGAGGCCATGAATTTGAGCTTGAGATCACACTGGTCTGATGAGCCTACTCTGCCACACTAGCTCAGCATGGCTTGGCAGAAGGGTGCAGTTTTTTTTTTTCATACTCTTACCCAGGAGTAGTAAAGTCAATTACATTGACTCCAGAGATCAACTGATACTTATTTTATCAACCCTGAAAGGATGAAAGGCAAAGCTGACCTCAATAAAATTTGAACTCAGAACACAAGGACAGACAAAATACTGCTAAGCATTTCGTCCAGGCTTGCTAACAATTCTACCAATCTGTCACCTAATGAAAGTATTAAAGCATGTTATATAGACCTAACTTTGCATATAAGACCTGGAACAATTCTTTGAAGTGGTGGGGGAAAAAAGTATGTTTTGTGTACCTTCAAATATGGTATAAAAGGGAGTGCTGAAAAGTCCCTGACTTTGGCTAAAAGAAAACACAGGAGGAACAATTATTTATAATTTTATTCAATGTATTCCCCTTTCAGATTCACACACTTATTGCAGCAGTCCTTCAGTTTTACTAAGTCTTGTAAAAGAACTTGGAAGGTTGGGCCTCCAACCAGGCCTTTTGTGAGACTCTTGAAGCCAGGAACTTTTCAGCAACCCCTCATGTGCCTCCCAGCTGCTAATCTAAGGGATGTGTTAATACTACAACTTTGGTTTCACTGTCATCTATTTATTGACTTCTTCTTCTATGTACTGAATAAGCCAAAAGGCCAATTTATTTAACCACCAGTGCTAAATGCTCTTGCTGGCATGCATTAATTACCACTACGTCAATCTGACATGAAAGTAGGTGGAGGTAAAAACTCAGTGTGTCTTCCTGTTCACTTATAACTGGTTGACATTGATGGCATTTAGTTTTTGAACAGCTGAAAATATTTTATCACGTGATTTCTTCCAGCAAAGAAGAGAGAGAAAAAAAAAAAGTAGAGAAATATGATGCTAGTTTTTGAAGCTGGAAGTTGGTTGCATTTGCAAAGTCTACAAACAGCAGTGTTGCTGCATCAAAGAAGAGTTAAATAAATGAAAAACTGGTGCGTGATTGGAAGAAAAGTGATGCCTCTCCAAAGATGATGCGTAAGAATAAATATGTTGAGTTGAATTGGGAAATTATGTTGAAAATAAGGTCAAAGAAGACTGTCAAACAGCTATAAAGTTACATCATCATCATCATCATCTCTTAACATCCATATTCCATGCTGGCATGGGTTGGTTGGACTGTTTTACAGGATCTGACCTGTCAGGGGACTTTATCAGGCACCAATGCCTGCTTCAGCATGGTTTCTACAACTGGTTGTCCTTTCTAAAACCAATCACTTTACAGAGTGTACTGGGTGCTTTTTTGTGTCACTAGCAGAAGAGATGTTACAATAGTTTACAAGACAAGACTCTTAGATTGCGGGGGTAGAGTATTGAGGGAGGTGGCTTTATACCAGGTGATGAGAAGCAATAAAGTGAATGAAGGATAGGAACAGGCTTTTTGCTGTAGAGGAGATACATGGCCACCAAAGGGGGAAAAGGAGATGGCGGTGATGAGGTGTCAGAACATACCCTCAAAGTAGAAGAGGGTGAATGAATGTAAGGGGGATAGGGACACGAAGGTGAATGTGAGGAAGGGAGGGGCAGAAGATCATGTAAGTTCAGAAGAATGTGAAGTGAACAACAGATGGGAAGAGGTAGAGAAGCAAAAATATTTAAGTACTTGAGTGAGTGAAAACATACACCCAGATGAAAGTAAAGGTGTTTAAAGCAATTGGAAACATATTTTCAACTAACACCCTCTCCTCAGAGCTGTTGGTTTTGTGCCTAAATCAAAAATTATTTAGGCCAATGGATTAGCAAAATTATTACAGCATCAAAACAATTACTTTCAAGTATTTACTTCAGCTTTTTACATACTGAGTTCAAACCATACTGGGATCTACTTTGCCTTTCATACTTCTAGGGTTGATTTCAATCCCATTAAGGGTGGAATTTGTTCTTTATTTGTCAAAAATGGACAAAATAATTACTATTAACCCTATTCTTTTTCTCTCTTGTAAGAGAGACGAATGCACTGGTACAGTCATGTGTTGTGTATGGATGAGGACAGGTATGTGAAGAAGTGTCACACCCTAACAGTGAAGGGAACCTGTGGAAGAGGTAGTCCTAGGAAGACCTGGGATGAGGTGGTGAAGCATGACCTTTGACTGTTTGGCCTCATAGAGGCAATGACAAGCAACCGAAACCTTTGGAGATATGCTGTGTTTGAGAAGACCCGGCAAGCCAAGTGAGATTATAGCGGTGGCCGATGCCAGTGTCGCATAACTGACCCATTTGGAAGTACCCTTCAATTGTCTGGCAATATGCTGTGCTTGAGAAGACCTGTTGAATCAAGTGAGTGGCTGATGCCAGTGCCACCTGACTGGCACCCATGCCAGTGACACATAAAAAGCACCATTTGAGCATGGTCAATGCCAGTGGTTGGCATCCAGCTGTAGAAACCTTGCCAGGTCAGACTGAAGCCTGGTGCAGCCTTCTGGCTTGCCAGTCCACAGTCAAACTATCTAACCCATGCCAGCATGGAAAGTGGACGTTAAACGATGACGATGATGATGAAGTTACTTAGCAACTTAACTGTTGCTAGAAGCTTGAAAAAAAAACACCCAGGACACTATATAGTCTCTTTTCATTGCCAGCCAGGCTGCAGAAGAATGAGGCTAGTATGCTCCACTGGATGTGAAATGTAAATGTACATGCTTGACAAATTGCTAGTGTATTAAGAGAGAAGTTAGGTATGAGAGGAATTAGATGTGTGTGTGTGAGAGAGAAGACTGCACTGGTCTGGTCATGTGATGTGGACATGCCAACAACTCCATAAAGAAGTGCCAATCTCTCAAAGTAGATGGAACATGTGGAAGTGGGAAACATGGGACAAGATGCTGAAGGATGACCTCAGCACATTGGACTTTTGGGATGAGATGACAAAGGAGCGAAATACCTGGTGCCTTGCTGTACTCAAAAGGACCCATCCTCTACAGCAGAAGTGTTAAGGCCACTTCCTCTGGTCAAGAGCATTAACTTACAAGAGTCCTGTGTTGATGCCATGTAAAAGTGCTCATGCTGGTGCCACATTAAAAGACCCAGCACACACTGTAAAGTGGTTGGCATTAGGAAGGGCATCCAACTGAAGAAACCAAACCAAATCACACTGGAACCTAATGCAGCTCACCAGCTCTGGTCAAACCGTCCAACCCATGCCAGCATGGAAAATGGATGTTAAAGGAAGATGATTATTTTAGTGTGTACTGAGGCACTTTATTATGTCTCCAGCACTAGTGCAGTTTCTTTGTATCCTACAGGATTAATGAATCGTCAACACTCTCCATCATCACCATTCATTCAGGGCAAATAAGTGAATAAAAGAGATAGAAATGACAGATGAAGTAGGGATGAGAAGGAGAAATTTAATGAGAGTAAGATTGAAGAAACAGTGAGTGGGTTGATAGGATGGCAGAGCAGGGAGAAATGAAAGAGACAGTAGTTAGGGGAGGAGTAATGGAAGAGAGACTATAATAGCAGAGAGTAATGGGAGAGAGATGGTGATGGCAGTTGCATGGTATCTGATAAGAGAGCAAGAGAGGGTAAAGAATAGTGGTAAAAATAGTATATGAGAAAGAGTGATTGATGCCAATAATGAATGGCCAAAAGGGGAGGGAGAGAGAATGGTGGATGGGAGTCCGGAAGGGTTATGTGAGCTGAAAATAGAGAGAGAGAGCAATAGATTGTCTTGGAGATGAGTGATTACATGAGATAGTGTCAGAGAATGATGGATGTCAGTAAGGAGTAACCTGGACACACCTCATGATGGGAAAGGAAGAGACAGAGTGATATAGATGATACCTATGATACCCAAGTCCTCATGTTATGAAAAACAAAAAAAAAACAAAAAAAAAGAAAGAAAACCAGCCAGAAAATTATTATCCATAGTTGTTTATTATTTTTTTTTTCTTTTTATAGAGCCCTATCCCATTTATGTCCCATTTTAGACATTTCATCCAGCATATTGTCAGGACATGGTTTATACCCAATGGTTTGTACAAGTGTTTGGTAGCAAAATACATTCAACTATCATTCAATGACATAGGCTACCTGGCAGTAAATAGACTCAATGATAACAAACAATATCAAATGTAGCACAGGTGAATATATGCATGTATAAATGCATGCGTACATACATACAAACATGTATGTATGTATATATGTATATATAAATGCTGTGGAGGAGCAATGGCCCAGTGGTTAGGGCAGCGGACTCGTGGTCATAGGATCGCGGTTTCTGTTGTGCCTGTAATTTAAAGGGTCAGCTTTGTCACACTGTGTCAAGCTGAATATCCCCGAGAACTACGTTAAGGGTACACGTGTCTGTGGAGTGCTCAGCCACTTGCACATTAATTTCACGAGCAGGCTGTTCCATTGTTCAGATCAACTGGAACCCTCGACGCTGCAAGTGACGGAGTGCCAACAACAACAACAACATATATAAATGCATGTAACTATATATACGTACATATATATGTACACAAACATGTGTATATATGCATGCATAAATGCATGTGTATATACATACAAACATGTATGTATGTATGGCTGTGGGTAAACGTACTGCTGCAAAATCAAGCTTTTACCTCCAGTTTAAAAATATTACTGGGACCCCATCAGTGTGGACATTAACCGCATGTGGAACAAAAGGGCAAAAGCTCAATTTCAGTTTTAGGTATTTACAGACAACAGTAGGAGCACTGTATAATTTACAAGTGTTATTTTTTTTATAAGCTTATAATGATGAGCATCTTCAAATACTTCCATGAGCAAAACAACCTGATGCATCATTAATAAGTAAAGTACTGTAATGATGGAAAGAATGCTGAAGACTCTACTATCAACACCGCCCTTACCTCCAGAAGATATGCTGATTTGAAAAATAATCAACCCAACAAAAATATTTGATAATATTTTATGATAAAATTAAAATTTTAATGATGAAAATATTTTTTTGCTTCTTTTTCTTCATCAATGAAATTATTAAATTGTAATTTCTTTTTGATTATGTTTTTTTTTATTCATTTTTTTTTTCATTTTTTTTCTAATATTTTTGTCTGTATTTTAGATTAATTGGAACTTCGTTTTGAAATGTCTGTGAAAACATGTCTGTTTATTTTCCATTTGTTTAAAGTGGTGTTAAAAAGTTGACTCTAAGCCAAAATTCTTATTTATTCTTATCTCAAATATCTTGCTTTGATGGGTTGCTTCAACATGAAACAGCACAGTTTATACTGTAAGAAAAAAAAACCTAAATGTTACTCAATATTGGTAGACAAGTTCTAATTTGGGGTTAGTTTATTTTAAAAAAACCTTATTCTTATATTGTGTATAAGTCACACCTCTAGTTTAGAGTTAAACCTTGGTGCTCTACCCCTTCATGCTTTTAGCATTGTCCCATGTATAAGTCACACCATAGTTTTTTTCAATTAAGATCAAGTATCAAATAGTGTGATTTATATACTGTAAGTACCATAATTTCAACAGTTAAACCCATTCTGATATTGAGTCCTAGACTTTAAGTGACAGATGTTATACAGTAGTACCTCAGTATTTGAACAACTCTGATTGCAAATAAATCGTGCTATGTATATATATATATATATATATATATATATACACACACTAACCGAATCTGACAACTGGCATCCATGCCAACCTCTCCTTCATTGGACACTAAACTCTGCTTGTGAAGACCTGTTGGGGCAAGTGAAATCAGAATCGAAATCGAAATTGAACCATATTCGATGACTGGCACCTGCGCCAGTGGAGCACTAACAGCACTGTCCAAGCGTGTTCATTGCCAGAGCAGCTGTCTAGCTTCCGTGCTAGTGGCCTGTAAATAGCACCATTTGAGCGTAAACGTTACCAGCGTCGCCTTCTAGCACTTGTGCTGGTGGCACATTAGAAAATCATTCGAGCGAGGTTGTTGCCAGTGTCGCTGGACTGGCTCCCGTGCAGGTGGCATGTAAGAAACACGTTTTGAGTGAGGCCATTGCCAGTACCGTGTGACTGGCCCTTGTGCCTGTGGCACGTAAAAGCACTCACTTCACTCTCGGAGTGGTTGGCTTAAGGAAGGGCATCCAGCTGTAGAAACTCTGCCAGATCAGATTGGAGCCTGGTGCAGTCTTCTGACTTGCCAGTCCTCAGTCAAATCATCCAACCCATGCTAGCATGGAAAGCAGACGTTAAACGATGATGATGATGATGATACAATTGGTCATGTTAAATACATAAATACTTTAATAGTATTAATACTTTGATACAATAGAGCACCCAATATAAATTCAGTATATAATATTCTCATTGAATATATTTAACTAAAGAGTTATATATATGTATGTATAAATAGATAGATAGATAGATATAAATATATATATAAAACATGATTTATTCGTAATCAGAGGCATTCGTAAACCAAGGTACTACTGTATTAAATGAATATGAGAAAGACAGGAGATAAAGCACGATTTATTCATGATCAAGGTTGTTCGAAAACTGAGGTTCTACTGTAATTGTTAAAATCAACAATAAAGTCTGAGGAAACAAGTAAGGGTCTGCAGTGACCTCCCACTACCTTTTGCTTCAGTATTTCCTCTCTCTCTCTCTCTCTCTCTCTCTCTCTCTCTCTCTCTCTGTTTGGCACCACTAGGAAACAACAGTCTCTATTGAAAGATACTGAGAGAATCAAATTAATGCAAGAACTCTAGGGTGCCTAGGGATCTTTAGAGACTACATAAAAAGCTATTTCATTCGTAAATGTTGAATCAGAGTATAATTACACTAAATTATCTAATTAGAAAAAAGTTAATATTTTGTGTGTGTATGTGTGTGTGTGTGTGTGTGTTTATGTACAGACTTCGTTTTGTGGTAGTATGTTTATCCACAAATATATACATACATATATATATATGCATATATAAATGCATGTAACTATATATATGTACACATACACACACACGTGTATATATGCATGTATAAATGCATGTGTATATACATACAAACGTATAGATGTATAGATGTATATACGTATCAATAGTCGTATGTATGGCTGTGGGTTAATGTACTACTGCAAAAACAAACTTTTACCCCAGTTTTAAAATATTACTGGGAGCCCTTACAGTTTCTGCAGACTAGGGATTTATGAATTCTAAATCTGGCATTGGGTACTTGAATAATTAGATATTTCCTTTTCCTTGTGGTAAACCAAACTATTGCACTTTTGAACTGTTTTAAACTGTTGAACTAAAGAAGAGATAAGGGAAAAAAACTGATGAGTCAGGGGAAAAGAAGATATAGAAGTGAAAGAAGAAGATGATAATGATAATAATGAAGAAGAAGAAGAGTATGAGATGCAGCCTGGCTATAATTAAGATCATATGCAGTTACTATCTAATTTCAATCTGAGGGAACATATAGACAAGTACTTATAATTTTTTTTCTGTGAGATTAATATACTAACCTAGTGGTAAGTGTGTTGGTCTCTCAATCAGAGGGTCATAGCCAATGTTCCCTCTTGTTTTTTGCTGTGGACATATGCAGCAATTTCATTGTGTGTAAATTTTGTCTTTCTTTGCATCTGTGTGGGTGTCCATCACCAAAGGTTCTTTGTGCCGGTGGCACATGAAAAGCACCATTCAAGCGTGGTCAATGCCAGTGCTGACTGACTGGCCCTGTGCCAGTGGTATGTAAAAAGCACCATTCAAGCATGGTCGATGCCAGTACCGCCTGACTGGCCTTCGTGCTGGTAACACATAAAAAGCACCCGCTACACTCTCAGATTGGTTGGCATTAGGAAGGGCATCCAACTGTAGAAATTTTGCCAGATTGGATTGGAGCCTAGTGCAGCCTTCTGGCTTGCCAAACCCTCAGTCAAACTGTCCAACCCATGCCAGCATGGAAAGCAGATGTTAAACGACGATGGCGATGACGATGATGATGATGATCCTGAAGACAGTGAGTTGGCGGAATCGTTAGCACATCAGACAAAATGCTTAGCAGCATTTCTTCTGACTCTTTATGTTCTGAGTTCAAATCTCATTGAGGTCAACTTTGCCTTTCATTCTTTCAGGATTGGTAAAATAAAGTACCAACCAAGTATGGGGTTGATGTAATCACCTTGTTCCCTCACCTCAGAAATGGTTGGCCTTGAACCCTGCAATGAACTGGCATCCTGTTCAGGGGTAATGTTGTGATCTTGGTCACTGAAATGCCATGGAAACAAGGTGACTGGTTTTTTATTCAACAAAAACAATAACAACCATGTAACAAAAACATCTTTAAATGATTATTCTGGAGCATATTCACCATCTATTTCAATTACTGCTTCCCATTTGCTTGTCAGACAGTCAGACCATCATTTAAAAATGTTTTTGTTAAATATTGTTATTGTTTTTGTTGAATAAAATTTGTTGTAAAAAAGCCACAATAATTATGCACCAACCCAATATGTATGCATGTGTGTATATATGTTTGTGTGTCTGTGTTTTTCCCCGCAACATCACTTGACAATCGATGCTGGTGTGTTTACATCCCCATAATTTAGCAGTTCAGCAAAAGATATCGATAGAATAAGTACTAGGTTTACAAAGAATAAGTCCTGGGGTTGATTTGTTCGACTAAAAGGCGGTGCTCTAACATGGCCACAGTCAAATGAAACAAATAAAAGAGTAAAAGGTAGAAGAGTATACGAGGGATTAATGAAAAGTTTTGAGCCCCGAAGGCCTTTGAGCTTTCAAGTCTTGTACCTTCATCAGAAGTCTTGTACCATGTTTTGTTTTTTTTTTGAGGTTTGAGACTTTTCATACACCCCTTGTATATCGTTTGTAGAAAACATAAATCCAGAGGAGAAGCACACTCTAAGATATAGAGCAGTCTATATTTTTTTCTGGGGATGGCCAGTTTATGGGATTACCTTGGGTTTCCTGTCTATAAAGGGTTTAGTTTTATGGTGTATTGTCAGACCCCAAAATTGTTGACCTAAGACCTCTTCGAAATATAACTATATAATACACACACACATGCATACATGCACACATACACACGTGCACTCACACACATACACACAGACACAACTATATTTTGAAAAGGTCTTAGGCCAACAGGTTTTGGTGTTTGATGATACATCATAAAGTTAAACCCTTTATGGACAGGAAACCCAGGGTAATCCCATAAACTGGCCTTCCCCAGAAAAATATGTATACACACACACATATATAGGTACAGAGATATATATAGGCACAGATATGGCTGTGTGGTAAGGAACTTGCCTCTCAACCACATGGTTCTAGGTTTTTGCCCTGCTGTGTGGCACCTTTGGCAAGTGTCTTCAACTATAACCTCAGGCTGTGTGTGTGTGTGTGTATGTGTGTTTGTTTGTAGCACCACCACTGCTTCACAATGAGTGTTGGTGTGATTATATCGCTGTAACTTAGTGGTTTAGCAAAAGAGATTGATAGAATAAACACCGGGATTTTAAGAAAAGTATTGGGGTTGATTCATTTGACTAAAATTCTTCAAGGTGGTGCTCCAGCATGGCTGTAATCTAATGACTGAAACATTTAAAAGATATAGATTTATATATATATGACAAGCAGAACATTAAGGGTGTGAAAATAAGAGGGAGGGAAAGCTGCCCCAACATTAGCCTAGAACTCATTTATAGACTGGAGCAACATGAAATGAAGTGCCTTGCCCAAGGACACAACACACTGCTTGCTCTTGGAATTGAACCCTCAACAGTATGATTGATCATGAGCCCAACAGCCTAACCACTCAGCTAGATGCCTTCACAGTTCTGTGTAATGTGTTTTCTATTTTCGTTTTATACTGACATATTTAATTTCCCTCTTAAACTTGATTTTCTTTAAAATAAAAATAAAATAACATTTGAAAGCTCCTTTGCATCTAATTCACACCAATAGAGTAGTTCTACAGTGTTTCCATAGACTACGGTAATGAACTGTGACATGCCTTGAAAACTTGAGAGAATTAAGCCAATTAAGGTGTCAGATTGAAGAAGAAAGAAAAAAAAAAAAGGAAAAGAATGTTCTTAAAATATCCCTGCTTTAGAAATATTACAAAAATGAATAGTGGGTACCTGAAAGCAATGGACTGCACTGGTAGATGAAATAATAAATAGTTTTCGACAAAAAGTATTTACCATGTTAGCAATGTTCATTGTTGATTAAGTGGTCAGAAGCAGAAAAGAATGTTAATGAGAATTGCAGGTAGACTGACCTTAAAACCAAATGAGATGAAGCATTGGATATTTAAAAGTACATTGAGGTAAGTAGAGTAAGAGGAATATTAATACACTGGGCTAACCCTTTTGTTACCATGTTCCTGTGGAAATATATTGTATTCGTTTCAGCTAATTATGTTCTTGTTTCACTTAATTTGTTTCAATTAATTGAAATAATTATGAAAATAATGAAGAAAGTAATTTTCCATTATTAAGCTGATATTTGGGACATAAATTAACATGAAATTTCAATGGAAGATTTTAAATTATATCACTTTAATTCTTTTGTTACCATAATTCTGATGAAATATACCTATACTGTTTTCATTTTAGTTAAATAATGAAGAATACAGAGAAAGTAACTTTGCCATTTCTTTTACTTGTGTCAGTCATTTGACCACGGCCATGCTGGAGCACTGCCTTTAGTCAAACAAATCGACCCCATGACTTATTCTTTGTGAGTCTAGTACTTATTCTATCGATCTCTTTTGCCGAACTTCTAAGCTATGGAGACGTAAACATACCAACATCAGTTGTCAAGTGGTGGTGGGGGGCAAACACCGACACACAAACATATAAATATATATATATATATATATATATATATGTATATATATGTATATATATACAATGGGCTTGTTTTAGTTTCCATCTACCAAATCCACTCACAAGGCTTTGGTCAGCCTGAGGCTATAGTAGAAGATGCTTACTTGTCCAAGGTGCCACACTGTTGGACTGAACCTGGAACCATGTAGTTGAGAAGCAAGCTTCTTACCAAACAGCCATGCCTGTACATATATTATTAACCCATTAATGTTCAGATTACTCTGTCAAATGTAATACTTACTTATTCATGTTGTTTTCAATTAGCTTTAAGATTTTGATGATGTAATTCTTTATTTTTAGAATGACATTGCAAGATAGGAATATGAGGCCAAATCTGGCCAGTTTGAACATTAAACAGGTAGAATATTTGGGTTGGATATAATTAGTTTAAATGCTAAAGAGTTAAGCTGATGTTTGGGACATAGATTAATCTGAAATTTTGATGAATGGGTTTAATTTGGATCACTTAAATCTTTTGTTACTAATTTCTATTGAACTATATCTCTCTTTTACTCTCTTTTACTTGTTTCAGTCATTTGACTGTGGCCATGCTGGAGCATCGCCTTTAGTCGAGCAAATCGACCCCAGGACTTATTCTTTGTAAGCCTAGTACTTATTCTATCGGTCCTTTTTGCCAAACCGCTAAGTTACGGGGACGTAAACACACCAGCATCAGTTGTCAAGCGATGTTGGGGGGACAAACACAGACACACAAACATACACACACACACACATATATATACATATATACGATGGGCTTCTTTCAGTTTCCGTCTACCAAATCCACTCACAAGGCTTTGGTCGGCCCAAGGCTATAGTAGAAGACACTTGCCCAAAGTGCCATGCAGTGGGACTGAACCCGGAACCATGTGGTTCATAAGCAAATTACTTACCACATAGCCACTGCTTTTGTTTCAGTTAATTTTTGAAAATAATGAAGAGTTTAGTAATGTAACTGTATCATTCATAAACTGGTGTTCGAGAAGAAATTAACATAAGATTTTGATGGAAGATAATATTTTAGATCACTTTAAAACATAACCTTTTGTCATAGAACCAGAGGCAGTCTCAAGTGGGATGGTAGAAATAAGGATAAACCTCTTTATGTGATGGTGATGCAGTAGGAACTCCTGTAACTCTTTTGTAACCATATTTCTGGCATTAGGAAGGGCCTCCAACCATAGAAACCATGCTAGAACAAACAAAAGAGCCTGGTGAAGCCCCTGGCTGGCCTTACTAGCTCCTGTCAAACCACTCAACCATTGCCTGCATGGAACAGGCAAAATAGCCTGGTGAAGCCCCTGGCCTTACTAGCTCCTGTCAAACCACCCAACCAATGCCTGCATGGAAAATGGACATTAAATGATGATGATGATTTCTGTTGGAAGACACTGCTCCTTGTTTCAACCAATTCTTTAAAATAATGAAGAATTTGGTAAACCATCTTTCTCATTAATAATGCTGGTGTTTGGAACATAAATTAACTTGGGGTTTTCACAGACAGGTTGATATAAAAAGGGTCAGACATCGCAAAAAGAATGTTATCATGTGTGTTCTGTTGCTAGAACCAGGTTAGTAACAGATAAAACAATAGATTAACCCACCTGAAACCATCCTTGGTTCTATGATACAAATTATGTGCTTTAAACTGATCTAGATTAAAACCTTCAATCAAAATTTTATGTTAATTCATGTTCCATACACCAGCTGAATAATGAAAAAGTTATTTTACTAAATTCTTCATTATTTTCAAAATTAATTAAAAATTTTGTTTTGTCTCCTTTCTCAGTTCTGAGTTCAAATCTAACTGGAATCTATTTTGCGTTCATCTCTCTGACAACAGTAATATAAGTATATTTTACCCCCAGTTTTTCTCATTGGCACAAAGCCAAAATTTTAATTCAAGTACCCATCTCTGGTACTTATATTAAATTTTGGGCCTAGTGCCAATGTGAAAAATTTGAAGTAAAATAAAGTGAATCTGTTCTTTAGACAAAAATGTTGCTTATGATACAACATGTGCTGAACCATGTATTGCCTTGATGTTTTGTCTTGTGAAGAATGGATGAAAACAATATGTTTTCTATTGAATAGCTGCTGCTTATTGGACATTCTGAAATCATTATCATTTGTTGAGCATATGTGTTGCCATCTACAACTTCTAAAGCACTTTGTGTGTGTGTATCTGTGTATATATGTATGTGTGTATATATGTATGTATGTATGTATGTATGTATATATATGTATGTATATATGTGTGTGTGTGTGTATATATATATATATATATATATATATATATATATATATATATATATATATATATATATACACATATAGCTATATTAAATCTCTGAGCAAGAGGTAAACAGTAACAGTATGGAATCGTAAAATATACTTGCCAACTAAATGTGGTGGTCCCATAGAGGATGATGTTACTGTTGTTTTTAGTCCCAGGAAGACATCTCCTCCAGCTTGCTAACAACACACTGTTTGTGTCCGATTAGTATTTGTGAGGGGAGGTCATTGCTCGCATCTCTAACCTTATGTGATACTCATAGACACGTAAGACTAGAGATGGGAGCAATGACCTCCCCTCACAAACACTAATGAAACACAGACAGTGTGTCGTTAGCCAGCAGGAGATGTCTTCCTGGAACTAAAAACAACAGTAACGTCATCCTCTCTGGGATTGCCACATTTAGTCGACATCCTAAATGCACTGAGTGAGGGCTCTAATGAGGATGTCATATACCTTGATTTCAGCAAGGCTTTTGACAGAGTCGACCACAATATACTGTTAAGGAAACTATCCAACGCTGGAGTCGGTGGAAAGCTACTTCAATGGATTAGGTATTTCCTAACAAACAGGACCCAGCATGTTGTGATTGATGGCATCCACTCAAGACCAGCAAAAGACATCAGTGGAGTCCCACAGGGTACTGTGCTGGGTCCACTTCTTTTTATTGTCTATATCAATGACATTGCAGATTCCGTTGAACATAGCACCCTAAACATATTTGCAGATGACACTAAGCTCCAGAAAGTCATTAAGGGAGCATATGATCGAACAATGCTTCAATCGGACCTATGCGCAGTAACTCAGTGGGCACAAAAAACAATATGAAGTTGAACAAAGAAAATTTGAGCTCATCCACTTTGGAAGAGAGGGCACACTCAAACAACCATATATACTACCATTGGGAGACCTACTTGAACCATTGGATAATATCAGAGACTTAGGTCTAACTGTTGACAGCAACCTTAGCTGCAGTGTGCACATCAACAAAAAAGTCGATGTTGCTCACAGATTGTGCTCATGGATCCTCAGAACTTTTCCATCTAGGGATCATGAAACCATCATCCTTCTCTTCTCCACTTTCGCTAGGCCCCACCTCAAATACTGCTGCCCATTGTGGTCCCCCTACAAAAAACAAGACATAATGAGGATCGAAACGCCACAAAGATCAATCACAAAAAATAATAAATGGCATGATGAGACTTGATTATTGGACTCAACTTAAACAGCTGAAGCTCTATTCTCTGCAATGCTGCCATGAGTGATACATTATTTGCACTATGTGGAAAATATTCCACCAATATTATCCAAATGATGTCTGTTATTATGTTTACAATTCACCCAAGACTAGGCCCCCATGCAATGCGTCCCCTACAAAGGTCGAGATCACATCACATAAGAACATTGTGACACAATTTCTCCACTGCAAATAGTCCTGCTCTTTTCAATGTTATCCCAAAAGAAATTTAAGTAGAAAAAAACTCTAAAACTTTCAAATGGTACCTGGACAAATTCCTCCAGGAAATACCGGATAAACCACATACACCTGAATACGTCTCAACCAACAACAACTCTCTGCTTGAGTGGTCCATGGTGTCCCGAAATAATTAACTAAAAGACTTTTCCAGGTGGTGCTATTGAGTTAGTCATGGCCTGGGCTGATAATGGCCAAAACCAATCAAAGTTATTTAAGTTATCTAGATTATATATATCGTCTGTAAAAAACATAAATCTGAAAGAAGAAGCACACTCTAAGATGTAGAGCAGTATATTGGCCTTCCCCATTTGTAATATATATATATATATATATATATATATATACATGTATGCATTCACACTCATATGCATGCATTCATACATATGTATGTATATGAATGTGTGTGTGTATATGAATATATTTATATGCAGTACATAAATTTTTAGAGTATGTTTCTTTTCAGATTTATGTATTACTGACTGATTATATATATAAATATATGAATGTCTACACAAGTACGTACATATGTGTGTGTGTGTCTATCATCATCATCTTTTAACGTCTGCTTTCCATGCTGGCATGGGTTGGACGGTTTGACTGAGGGCCGGCAAGCCAGAAGGCTGCACCAGTTTCCAATCTGATCTGGCAAAGTTTCTACAGCTGGATGTCCTTCCTAACGCCAACCACATATACACACATGCATGCATACATGCACACATCTATTTATAGGGATGATATTACCTAGCTCAGAAATAAGTGAGGGTTAGCAACAAGAAGAACATCCAGACATAGAAAATATTTATCAATGAATCTCATCTAACCCATATGAGCATGAGAAAATAGACATGAATTCAATAATGAAGATGACGAAAATGATGCTGCGTTTATCAACCATTCCATTTACTTTTTCATGTTTGACCTTACTGACATGAAATGACCCAGCCAGAAGATAAACAATTCTTGTACCAACACTGCCACCCACAGGTTCTTTGAAACATGCCATATATTATTATGTCCATTTCAATATGGCAGCAGAAATACAAGTGAGAATTTGTAGATGTTGCTCGTTGATGTTATTGTTGTGTTGAGAGCAAATGATGCAGTGCCAAGTTGTTAATAATCTCAGGCTGTAAACCAAATTTCGAATACATTTGGAAATTAGTTTCACATTTCCAGTCATTAATTCTTTACTTCTGTTAGTTGTTGACATATTTATTTTACTTTCCCACATCTAATTTCATCCTATCTTCCTCTCTCTCTCATTGCATTTTAGTTTGTGTATGTAATTGTATACAATTATGCTTTATACATACCATATATACATTTACTGTGCATATATTAAGTGCGTATGTATGTATTATGTATTAAGTATGTAGTATTATGTATATGTGTGTGTATATATGTAGATATAGGATATACTTTTCGTAATGAGATAAAAAAAAAACCAAGGCTGTGTATAATATTGTTGGCACTCCGTTGCTTACGACGTTGAGGGTTCCAGTTGATCCAATCAACGGAACAGCCTGCTCGTGAAATTAACGTGGCTGAGCACTCCATAGACACGTGTACCCTTAACATAGTTCTCGGGGATATGCAGCGTGACACAGTGTGACAAGGCTGACCCTTTGAATTACAGGCACATCAGAAACAGGAAGTAAGAGTGAGAGAAAGTTGTGGTGGAAGAGTACAGCAGGGTTCGCCACCATCCCCTGCCGGAACCACGTGAAGCTTTAGGTGTTTTTGCTCAATAAACACTCACAACACCCGGTCTGGGAATCGAAACCGCGATCCCATGACCGCGAGTCTGCTGCCCTAACCACTGGGCCATTGCGCCTCCACTGTGTATAATATAGAACATTTATAAATCGAATGTCTTACAGCTGTTTCCAGGATATTTATTATATCCCTTCATCAGAGATGGTGCGAGAGGATGATTAAGCAATAGTTAGTTTAGTTAAGATAGGAATAGAGAGTGAATGTAGGGATATTACCATCATCATCTCTTAACGTCCGCTTTACATGCTGACATGGGTTGGATGGTTTGATTGAGGACAGGCAAGCCAGGAGGCTGCACGTGGGTCCAATCTGTTCTGGTAAGGATCTACAGCTGAATGCCCTTCCTAACGCCAACCACTCAGAGTGTAGTGGGTGCTTTTTACATGCCTCTAGCACGGGGGCTAGTCAGGCAGCACTGGCATCCATCACGCTTGGATGGTGCTTTTTACATGCCACCAGCACAGGAGCCAGTCAGGTGGCACTGGCATTGACCACGCTCAAATGGTGCTTTTACATGCCACCAGCATGGGAGCCAGTCAGGCGGTACTGGCATTGGCCACACTTAAATGGTGCAACAGGTCTTCTCAAGCGCATCATATTGCCCAATGATTTAAGGGTACTTTTAAATGGGCCAGTTAGAAACTGGTTGGAGGCACAACCTTCCGAGTTCTTTTACAGGGCTTAGGACCGTTGCAATAGTGTGTGAATCTAAGAGGGGTATGTTGTGAATAAAATCATAATTAATTGATCCTCCTGTATTTTCTTTTACCCAAAGCCAAGAACTTTTCAGCACTATCTTGTACATTTTATTATATTAAAAAAATATCCACCGATTAAAGTAGAATGAGCGAGCAACACCACACCTGAAATAATAGTAGAATATTCCTGATATACGCAAAAGAAAAAGAGCAATCTACTCCGCATGGATTTAATAATGGGTCTGGTTTTAAGTTCTAATATGTGAGGTACCTTGAGTGCCGGTGCAGCTCTTTCTCTCTCCTCACCTACTACACACTGGATGTATCACTGTGCCAAAGGATGGGAGAGTCAAGAGGATATTTATGCCTACTTATTACTACATAATTACCTAAAACAATTAGCAAAAGCACATTCATTTGTGCTTGATGGCTGGGTCTTTTATAAAAGGGTAAAGACCCACTTTGCTTATGAATGACCATGGGATTGCACCTGAAAGTTACCCTCCAAGGCACAAGTCCAGGCAAGGTTATTTATGAAAGCCCAGCAGTCGCCCATGCATACCAGCCTCACTTCTCCACACCACCGATGTTATCCAAGGGTAAGGCAAAGGCCAATACAGCTTAGCACCATTGACACCACAACTCATTTCTACAGCTGAGTGAACTGGAGCAATGGGAAATTTAGTGTCTTGCTCAAGAACACAACACACAGCCTGGTCCAGGAACTGAACTCACTACCTAATGATTGTAAGCCCAACACTCTAACCACTAAGCCATGCACCTTCATGGGTCTTTTATAAATGTATATACACATATACATACATATGTGTGTGTGTGTGTGTGATGATGATATATACATATATACATATATGTATATATGTATGTATGTATGTATGTATGTATGTATGTATATATATATATATATATATACATATATACATACATACATACATACATACATACATACATACATACATATATACATATATACATATATGTATATATGTATATATGCATACATACATACATACATACATACATACATACACACATATATATATATATATATATATATATATGTGGGAAGAAGAAGTGTGGTTCCACATAGGAAAAAATATAGAAATTGTTTTCAGGGCTTGAAAATGCACCTGAATTTGAAAATGTGTAGTTGTTTTTAAATAAATTTATTCACATACATACCAAACTAGTTTCAACAATTTTTTGTTTATCAATGGTACAAATGTATATAAAACAAGGGGAACAAACATGTTTAAACAATCAAATGTTCACATAAAATTTAATGAGTTTCGCAGTGATAGATAATATCAAAGTAAATGTTTGCTGAAGAATATCACAAATGTACATTACTAAAAGTTTGGTTATATTGTGTTTTTATAGAATACATGAACAAAAGGGAGTTAAAAAAAGTTTTTTTTTTACAGTTTCTTTCATCATGTGTGTAGTTCTTTTTTCTGTCACGTACTAGGTTCTTTGCTTTTAATGGTGTGTTTTGGGGTTTGCCTTTTTATATACCTTTGTACCATTGATAAACAAAAAGTTGTTGAAACTAGTTTGGTATGTTTGTGAATAAATCTATTTAAAAACATTTACGTGTTTTTCAAATTCAGGTGCATTTTCAACCCCCAAGAACAAATTCTCCTACACACATACACACACACATCCCATGCCAGCAGAGAAAACAGATGTTAAATGGTGATGATGATATATATTTTTCAGACATACATACATACATACATACATATATATGGTGCATATTATTTTTTAATCTTTGAAGAATTAAGGATTCGGAGATTCTATACATTTTTTTCTACATGTATTTATTCCTTTGTAATTTCTACCCTGTAACGAAACATGTGTAACATGGAATTTAAAGTATAGCACATTTCCAGTTTTCTTTGAATTGTGTGTGTGTGGGGGGTGTGTATAAAGAGCCACTTCTATCTTTCTTTCTCACCTTTCCCACCTCCACACTGATATTTCCCACCAACCTTACCACCTCCCTTGTTCACTCACTACATTCACCTCTACCCTCACCTCTAACCATTTGTTTCTCTCTTTTCACACTCTTATGAAATTAGCCTCTACCCTGTCCCTCTTCTATTCAGACTACACATTCTCTCATTTAAACACACTTTCTTGTACCTTAAGAGTTCACTCTGACACCTTGTCATCTTCTTTCCAACTACTCCTACCCTTAAACAGTCTGAGGCGGCCATGTATTTCTTCTACAGCAAGACATCTGCACCTGTCCTGATGTCATACTATAACTCCTCAACACCTGGCATAAAGCCACCTCCCCCTCTCTCAAATACACTCCTTCATGCACTCAGTAGAGGGTTCTTTTTCATTTTCTATTTTTGTCTGGGAGGTTACAGGGTAACTTCACTGACGTCAGGGGCACGTAAAAAAGCACCCTGCATACACTCAGTAAAATGGTTGGCATTAAGAAGAGCATCCAGCTTTAGAAACATTGCTAAAGCTGACATTGTAGCTCAATGCAGTCCTGCAGTTCGTCAGTTCCTGTTGAACCAACCAGCCAATTCATGCCAGCATAGAAAACAGACAATAAATATTGATGATGATAACTATGACACAGGTGTGTGTGTGTGTGTGTGTGTGTGTGTGTGTGTGTGTGTGTGTGTGTGTGTGTGTGTGTTGTATCTACATTGATTTATGCTTTCAAAGTTTTTGCTTGCCATATTTTGATTATTTGTTGTTGTATTTTGTAACACTGAAAGAGAATCCCAAGAAAAATTTGTGTGGTAAAAATAGATTGCAAAGGAATAAGGTTTATTAAACAATGCATTATACTACTGGAGATGAATTAATTTATTTTATATTTTCTGTCTGAGATTTATAATATGAGAAATATTTTTAATGCAAGTCCAGATATAAAATCTTAAAATCAATAGGTGCAGAAGTGGCTGTGTGGTAAGTAGCTTGCTTACCAACCACATGGTTCCGGGTTCAGTCCCACTGCATGGCATCTTGGGCAAGTGTCTTCTACTATAGCCTCAAGCCAACCAAAGCCTTGTGAATGAATTTGGTAGACAGAAACTGAAAGAATCCCATCATATATATGTGTATATATATATGTATGTGTGTATATATGTTTGTGTGTCTGTGTTTGTCCCCCACCCAACATCGCTTGACAACCGGTTCAGCAAAAGGGACCGATAGAATAAGTACTAGGCTTACAAAGTGTAAGTCCTGGCGTCGATTTGCTTGACTAAAAGCAGTGCTCCAGCATGGCCACAGTCAAATGACTGAAACAAGTAAAAGAATAAAAAAATAAAAGAATGAAGGAATTATCATCATCTTCATCATCATTGGTTAATGTCTGCCTTCCATGCTAGCATGAGTGGGATGGTTTCACAAAAGCCAGCTCGGCCGAAGCCTGAACCAGACTTCTGTGACTGTTCTGGCAGGATTTTTACAGCTAGATGCCCTCCCTAACACCAATAACTCAACTGAGTGGACTTAGTGCTTTTTACATGGCACAAGCACAGGTGAGGTTAGTTTTGGCAAGGTTTTTACAGCTGGATGCCCTTCCGAATACCAACCACTTCACCGTTTAGACTGGGTGCTTTTTCAGTGGCACCTGCACTGATAGGGTCACCAAGTACTTGCAAGACAAAAAAAAAACACTTTCAAGAGGAGAGGAAGCATGGGAGGAGGTGATCTTGTGTTGGATGATGAAAAGGTTATAGTGAGACAGTTACAGGCATCTAGCCGTAGAGGAAATACAAGGTTACCTGGCCGGAGAGAGAAAGATCAGGAATGAAGACAAAAAGAGGTGTGCTACTGCAAAGGAAATACACAGTTAGCCAACCCGAGGGAAGTGCAGGAGAAGGAGAGAGAGAGTGGGAGACAGCAGGATAGAGATGGTGGCAAAATGCCAGGCATACTCACAAGGAACAAGGATCAGAATATAAATGGGATGATTGAGTAAAAGAAGGGAGAAGTATAGATGGTGGTAAGTGCCAGGGCATACCCTTGAGGTTTGAAGGTCATAATATAAGTGGCAAGATATTGCGAGGGAGTGTGATTAAATAGTGTGAGTAAGAGGCAAAAGGCCTGGGTATGTATGGAGTTGGGGGGGGCTACTGGATAGCAATGATACAGAGGAACAGGGGTGTGAGGACAGGATTGGGGAGTGAGAGCTAGGCATAGTGTACGAAGGAGTTATGTGCGGGTGGAATACACAGATCGGGGGGGCTAGCAGATAGATGGCAGAGTGGGAACACACAGGTCAGGGGCAAGTGGAGAGCAATGTTACAGTGGTGCAGGGCCAAGAGGGCAGGATTGGGGAGTGGGAGGTAATCAGAGTACATGAAGCAGAAATGTGAGGAAGAAAAGGGATATAGAGACATAGTTTGGTTTGTTGTGGTAGAGTGTGTGAGAAGTTTTCTTAAGTGTGGGTGGGACACACAACACTTCTAGAACTCAGTTTCACTGATGTGAGCAGGTCTTCTCAAGAACTTCATATAGCCAGACATCTCAGTCCATTTTCATTTCCTCTCTGAAACCTAACTTCCTCAGATGTCTTCCTGGGTCTCCCTCTTCTATGGGTACCATCCATTTTCAGTGATCGGCACTTCTTTATACAACTGTCTTCATTCATATGCATCACATATCCAAGCCAAAGCAGTCTTCTCTCTTGCACGCCACATTTGATTCCTCTTATGCCCAACTTTTCTCTCAATACATCTGCACTTTTGCTGTTCATGTGCACTGATGTACCAGATCCAACGGAGCATACTACCTTTGCTTCTCTCCAGTCTATGCATGTCTTCTGCATTCAAAGCCCATATCTCACTACCATGGCATATAGCTGTTTATACACAAACATCATATAGTTTACCTTTCACTCTGAGAGTCCTTTTGTTGCCAACAGAGGTAATAGCTCTCTGAACTTCCTCCACCCAATTCATATATATCTTCTATTGTGTTATTCAAGTCCTATTTTTGTCACATATATATATATATATATATATATATATATATATATATAGACACATGCATACATACATATGTATGTATATAGAGATATAGACAGACAGATACATATAGATACACACAAACACACATATGTAGATAGACAGATAGATATGTGTATATATGAGTGAGTGAATAAGTGAAATAAGGTAGCACTCAACATATTTTGGTTGGAGTTAAATGTTTTTATTAATCGTTTAATTCAGTTCCACATTATAGTTCCGAGGACAGGGATCACATCTACCTCATCAAAGACAGAGTGAAAAGAATTTGAGGGAAATTTAAAATGGCTTCTTCATATTTATGTTTCCATTGGTCAGTTCATATCACATGGTTGTGCTTTTTACTATCACAGCAGCATCAGTTATTTTTTATTTTTGTTAGATCAACATGGTGCTGACAGAGTGTTGACATACTTTGTTGACATTCAGTGACACCAGCTTTTTACAATGGATATCACACATGGTAAGGAAGACAAGATGTCATTTAAGTCATTGCTCTGTAGGGTGTGGTACTTTAGTAAAGACAGTTATTGTGATGGATGTGGAAATAATTGATTCAATGGTGACATTATAAACCAGTTCAGTGCCCGACATTAGTTTCTCTCAAGACAACTACTGCTGTGAAATTGCTTCTAATAGAACATCCATGTTTGAGTGGGGATAAATATGACATTAGCAGGTTATCTTTATGGGCAGCAGTATACTCTGCCAGTGTATGTGTGGATCAGCTAAGCCTGGAGTGGTATATCTGGGATGTCAGTAGCCAAAACCTTGAAGTTCATTAATAGGGTATACCTATGGTGGAAACAAAAAGATCTACTATTTTCTCTATTGATGGATACTGCAGGTTAATAGTGTATATGCAGTTTCTCATAGAGGAAGAATTGGAAATTGCAAGTAAAGAATAGCCTTGTTAAGAATGTTTCATGCTTTGTTAAAATCTGGTGCAACTCTTATTTCATTATTACCCACAAGGAGCTAAACATAGAGGGGACAAACAAGGACAGACAAAGGGATTAAGTCGATTACATCGACCCCAGTGTGTAACTGGTACTTAATTTATCGACCCCGGAAGGATGAAAGGCAAAGTCAACCTCGGCGGAATTTGAACTCAGAACGTAATGGCAGGCAAAATACCACTAAGCATTTCGCCCAGCATGCTAACGTTTCTGCCAGCTTGCTGCCTTGAAAATCTGGTGCAATTCTGTCGAAGGTTTTTCTGTCCATTGATAGATTTGAGATTCTTCTGTTAATGTCAATAATTAGATTTCTAATTACAATAATTAGGTTTCTAAACACAGCTGGGGTAGGGGTGGAGTGTTTATAAATATAAACAATTTCCTTGTTGGGCTTTCTAAAAGGATAGTACTTGCCTATCCTAATGTCTTGGGTTACATCCAGGAAGTTGCTCTTTGTTTAACCCTTTAGCATTCAAATTATTCTGCCAAATGTAATGCTTATTTAATTACATTGTTTTGAATTAATCATGCATTATCTCATAGCTATGAAATTTTAATGATTTGATTGTATGTTTTTAGTATGATGAGGCCAAATCTAGCCAGTTTGAAAGGAAAACTGGTAAAACATTTGGGCTGGGTATGGCTGGTTCAAATGCTAAAGGGTTAATTAATAGTAACAGTCATAGATAAGCTGAATTCTTTGAAGATGTGTATAAGATTTTTCCTGACCATTCAAATGACATGAGGTTGTAAGACTGTCAGACTTATACAGAGCCAAACATTATGTGTATGCATATCTTTTTTGGGGAACTAGGAAAAATAACACAAGGTCATTGACCTCAGCCTCCCCATTGTACACCTTGTGGATATGTGTTGCTGTTGCTATTATTTAACCCCTGGACAATCCTGATTGAGAAAACATATTCTCAAAGACATTCCAACCAAGGACATTTTAACATTTTTTTCAGACATTGTGTGCCTAAAAATATTTTATCCCATGTGTCCTTACTTTTTCCTTTTTCTCGTTTTTTTGAAGATGATAATAGGGTATCATTTGAAGAATATTTGACTGCTTTTTCCTGCACATAGAAGTTCACTCTGTGTTGTGACAGTAAGCGAAATGCTGTTTATAAGACATATAGTGATATGTAGTTTTAGTAAGTAGAAAAGCAGACAAATCACAAATCCCTTAAGGTAGATTACCCTGCTCGGTCAGTAGAAACTCCATACGATGTACCTGGTGCAAGCTATGGACACATAAGGGGTGGAGCAATACCAGAGAAAGATTAACTGAGAAAATAGTTTCTGTGTGAAAAAGGTGCACAGGTACAATAAACACTAAAAATGTACAGAAAATAGATTCCATCAACTGCCAGGTGGGTAAGCTAGAGGTAGTTGATAGCTTCTGTTATCTAGGTGACCAAGTCAGTAGTGGAGGTGGATGCTCTGAGAGCATAGCTGTGAGAATAAGAATAGACTGGGCAAGGATCAGAGAGCTCCTACCTCTGCTGGCAACAAAGGGCCTCTCCCTCAAAGTGAAAAGCAGACTGCATGATGCCTGTGTGTGAACTGCTACACTACATGGCAGTGAAACATGGGTTGTGACTACCAAGGACGTGTAGGCTTGAAAGAAATGAAGCTAGCATGCTGCGGTGGATGTGCAATGTCAGTGTGCATGTACAACAGAGCGTAAGCATCTTGAGAGAAAAGTTGAGCATAAGAAGCATCAGATCTGGTGTGCAAGAGAGATGACTGCACTGGTATGGTTATGTGATGCGTAGTGATCGAGATCTTTAGTGAAATGCTGTACTTGAGAAGACCCGTCAAGGCAAGTGAAATCACACTCATGGCCAATGCTGGTGTCATGTAACTGGCACCTGTGTCGGTGGCACATAAAAAGCACCTTTCAAGTGTTGGGCCTTACGGTGGCAATTTGGCCAATGCCAGTGTCTCATAACTAGCACCTGTGCTGGTGGCACGTAAAAAGCTCCTTTCAAGCATTGGGCCTTGCGGAGGCAATGACAAATGGTTGCGACCTTTAGCATTATGCCATGCTTGAGAAGAAGACCCTTCAAACCAAGTGAAACCATAGTCATGGCAGATACTGGTATCATGCAACTGGTACCTGTGCCATGTAAAAGCACCCATTACACTCTTGGTGTGGTTGGCATTAGGAAGGGCATCCAGCTCTAGAAGCCATACCAAATCAGACTAGTCTGGTGTAGCCCCTCAGCTTGCCAGCTCTGGTCAAACCATCCAACCCATGCCAGCATGGACAATGGACATTAAAAGATGATGATGATGATGGATTAAAATGTTTGTACATATAGTAGCTCCTTTGCATTTAGCAGCTTCTACTGTGGGGTGTGGCAACTCCCATGCCCCAGATATATGTGCAGTTCTCTAAAGTGGGACCTGATGCCTTTCTTCTTCCAGATATGTGAGCAGTACTCTAATGGAGGTTAGCAGTTTTCTTGTCCTAGATATTTCAACAGTACTCTAATGGCATGGTAACTCTCTTGGCCCAAATACACAAGTAGTTCTCTTATACATGTGTGTCATGGCTCTTTTGTCCCAGATATACAAGTAGTACTCTAATAGGATTGGCAGTTTCCTGGTCTCAGCAATAGTTTTGCTATATATTTTTAGAATTTCAAACTTTAAAACAGGATTTTGCTTTTAAGCTTTCTTTGCAAAGTGGATCAGTTATTTTTTTTACATGATTTCTATCTTTTATTTTTTTTTTATCTTTTACTTGTTTCAAGTCATTAGACTGTGGTCATGCTGGGGCACCACTTTGAAGAGTTTTTTGTCGAATGAATTGACCCCAGTATTCATTTCATTTTTTTTTTAAAGCCTGGTATTTAATCTATCAGTCTCTTTTGCTGAACCGATAAGTTATGGGACATAAATGTACCAACACTGGTTGCCAAGTGACAGTGAGGAACAAACACAAAGACACACACACATACACATATATAGGACAAGCATCTTTCAGTTTCCATCTACCAAGGCTATAGTAGAAGACATTTGCCTAAGGTGCCATGCCGTGGGACTGAACCTGGAACTATGTGGTCAAGAAGCAAGCTTCTTACGACATAGCCACATCACCAGCTTCAACATATTTTTTTAGAATGTTACACTTCAAAACAGAATTTTTTTATAAACTTCCAAGCAAAGAATACCAATGATTTTTTTTTTCACCTGATCTCCATAATCAACATCACCTTTCCTCCTTTCATGGTTGATTAAAAACATAAAATTCCAGGGAGATGAATTGGTTAAACTGCAAAAATGTCAGACCAGATACCTTGTGGTGTTTACTCTGGCTCTTTGTGTTTCGAGTTCAAATCTTTCCATGGCTTACCAACTTGAGTGGGAGACTTAATTCATTGCCCAGTTTAGCACCGTCACCTGGATCCTCGGATGCCTTTCACAGAGCACAGAGCATTTGGAACCAGGGTTCCAGTTTGAACATACCTTTCTTCTTCCCTTCCCAGCACCAATCTTAGAAACTCTGTGAATGGTTGTAAGCTTCACTAAAAGATAACTTATATATAAAAAAAAAAAAATAATTTAGTGTGTCATAAAGTTAAAAGGATTGAGAACCACTAGTCTGATCTAGAGGGCCATGGAGGAAGAGAAGGAAGAGGAGGAGGAGGAAGAGAAGAAAATGATAGTGATGATGATGATGTCATTGGGAAAGTGATGTTGATGACAACAATAATCTCGAGCAGCAGCAGCAGTAGTATTTGTAATAAAAATACTTTTAAAAGTGGAGCTTGTTTTTTTTACTCAGCCTCTTTTAATCACTTCACACACACGCACATTCTAATATATAAACGCACGCGCACACACACACACACACACTTCTTTACTCAATCCTTTTCTCATACCCAAGTGCAGATAGATACTCACACACATGTGCACACACACACACACACACAGAGTCATTGAGATAACACACGCACACACGATCATGCACTCATTTCTTTGCTTAGTCCCTTGTTCTCTTCCATGCGCATGCGTGCAGAAACACACACACACAACACGTACAATCACCCTCTCTCCTTCTCTCACCCTCTCACACACACATGCACTAAAATTTTTCTATATTTACATGTATATTTTTTATTAACTTTGTTATTTCTTTTCATACAGTGAATTTATATATTTTATCATATTTATCTATTTTGTTTCAGCTTTGGCAAAGTTTCAAATTCTACCTTCTGCTGTTGATGCTTTTAGGCAATGTTAGCTGATGTTACATAAGTTTTGCATGGGGAAACAAATTAATTTGCTGTTATTTACTCATCGACACTCATCTCATACTCACTCTAGTCACCTTTTTTTTTCTTTTCATCTTACATCCCTCTCACACCTATTTCATCTCTCTTTCTCACTCTCTATCTATCTGTTTGTTTTTCAGTCTATATCTATCTACCTACCTACCTATATATCTATCTATTTATCTATCTATCTATCTATCTACTTATCTCTCTCTCAATCTACCTACCTACCTATCTCTCTCTCTATATCTCTCTACCTATCTACCAACCTTTCTCTCACTATCTATCTACCTACTTTTCTCTACTTACCTGTCTATCTATCTATCTATCTATTGTATAATGCCTGTCTGCGTACAGGTATGCTTCATGTCAGTGAAACATGGGCTTTGACTACAGAGGACTTGTGGAGGCTTGAAAGAAATGAAGCCAGTGTGCTCTGCTGGATGGATAATGTCATTGTGCATATATGACAGAGTATAAGTGAATATATGGTATATGAGGCATCAGATGTAGTGTGCAAGAGAGAAGACTGTGCTGGTATAGCCATGTGATGTGTATGAATTAAGACACTTGCATCTATCTATCTATCTATCTATCTCTCTACCTGTCTATCTGTCTGTTGTTTCTGTTAGCTGTTTTATTTTGTCTTTGGTTTTGCTATTCTTTAAAAGCCTTGTGATGAAGAATATTTATGTGAGAGTATATTTATACACAAGCATTCACACTGGTGCTGCTGTCACGAAAACGCACTTGGGATCATATCACGAAAAAGCACTTGTGATCATGTCACATAAAAAAGCAGTGAGGCCAGTGTCAGGTAAAGAGCATTGCTGATGGTGCCACATAAACAGCACAAGTACTGCTGCCAAGTAGAAAGCACTGGTGCTGCTGACATGCAAAAAGCAACCAGTACACTCTGTAAAGTGGTTAGTTTTATGAAGGGCGTCCAGCTGCAGAAACCATGCTACAATAGACAATGAAGCCTGGTGTAACTCCCACCCAGCCTTACCAGTTCCAGTCAAACCAACCAACTCATACCAGTATGGAAAACGAACTTTAAATGATGATGGTGATGATGATGATAATATATAAAAGTGCAAGTGTGGGTGTGTAGTTAAGAAGTTTGTTTTTCAACCACATCGTTTCTAGTTCTATCCCACTGCATTGCACCTTGGGCAAATATCTCTTTACTATATAACCCTGAGCCCACCAAAGCGGATTTAGGAGAGAAGAACTGAAAGAAGCCTGTTGTATATATGTATGCATGTATCCATGTGTATACACGTGTGTGTGTGTGTGTGTGTGTGTGTGTGTGTGTGTGTGTGTGTGTGTGTGTTTTGTCCCCTTTGTCTTA
The DNA here is from genome assembly GCF_046866305.1 of Octopus bimaculoides. Taxonomy (NCBI): domain Eukaryota; kingdom Metazoa; phylum Mollusca; class Cephalopoda; order Octopoda; family Octopodidae; genus Octopus; species Octopus bimaculoides. The sequence continues at coordinate 135,969,486 of NC_142929.1, forward strand.
GTATCATGCAGTGGTGTCCTTAATGAGTATCCCCATCATACAGTCAAAGTCATTTGCTTCCAGTCTTCTTTGAGAAACGTGTTTAGCCATTGGAAAATATTACCTTGTTTGGAAACGGGTGAGGATTGTTGACAGGAAGGGTGTTTGGCCATAGGAAATCCATTTCATGAATTCTATGTAACCTATACAAACAAAGAAATCTGGACATTAAAATGATGATGATATGATATCATCATCATCATCATCGTTTAACATCCGCTTTCCATGCTAGCATGGGTTGGACGATTTGATTGAGGACTGGTGAAACCGGATGGCAACACCAGGCTCCAATCTAATTTGGCAGAGTTTCTACAGCTGGATGCCCTTCCTAACGCCAACCACTCACACTTACATACATACAATGTAGGCAGGGTTATAATCGTAGCTGTGTCCTCTTGAATCACTTATTCCAATCCTCCAAAGTTGTATGTAGATGTTATATTTGTGTGAGATATGCATAAAAGTGGAAAAATACTGGAAAATATTTTTTGCAGATTAATTACATATCAAAACAGGAAATTGGAAAACATTTTTGGTATTTGCAGCTTTTCATATCAGAATATTGCTCTCTTTAAGATGGTCCCAAGTGCACCGATTACAAGGGTTATCCCACTCACTTTTGAGGCTCTATAGATGTGTTTCACTTCCAGTGCCCAGTCTTGGTATTTCAACTTTCTCTTTCCCTGTCTTCACACTAGCTACGTCGGTGAAGATCCATTCTTTGGACTTATTATTATTATTATTATTATTATTATTGTTATTATTATTAAGGTGGCGAGCTGGCAGAATCATTAGCACACCAGGCAAAATGCCTAGCAGTATTTCGCCTGTCACTATGTTCTGAGTTCAAATTCCGCCGAGGTCGACTTTACCTTTCATCTCTTTGGGGATCGATGAATTAAGTACTAGTGAAACACTGGGTTCAATGTAATTAACTTGTTCCCTCCCCACAGATTTGAGACCTTGTGCCTGAAGTTGAAAGGATTCTTCTTCTTCTTATTATTATTACTATTATTAAGGCAGTGCTGCCTGACTAGCTCCTGTGCCAGTGGCACATAAAAAAGCACCATTCAAGCGTGGTCAATGCCAGTGCTGCCTGACTGGCTCCCATGCCAGTGGCACGTAAAACGCACCATTCAAGCATGGTCGTTGCCAGTACTGCCTGACTGGCCCTTATGCCAGTGACATGTAAAAAGCACCCACTATACTCTGAGTGGTTGGCGTTAGGAAGGGCATCCAGCTGTAGGAACTTTGCCAGATCAGATTGGAGCCTGGTGCAGCTTCCTGGCTTGCCACACCTCAGTCAAACTGTCCAACCCATGCCAGCATGGAAAGCAGATGTTCAACGATGACAATGATGATGATGATGATTGTGATGAATGAGCTGGTAGAATTGTAAGCCCACCAGGCAAAATGCTTAGTGGCATTTCATCTAATTTACATTCCGAGTTCAAATTCTGCCAAGGTCGACTTTGCCTTTCATCCTTTTGGAGTTAGTAAAATAAGTACCAGCTAAGCACTGGAGGTCAATGCAATCAACTTACTCCCTTCCTCAAAATTGCTGGTCTTGTACCAAAATTGGAAATCATTATTATTACTATTACTATTATTATTACGATTACTATTATTATTACTGTTATTATTATTATTATGATTATAATTATTACTGTTATTATTATTACTATTATTAGTATCATTATTGTTATTGTTATTATTATTATTGAGTTACTACTTTTGTTGTTAAGATTATCATCATCATCGTTTAACGTCCGCTTTCCATGCTAGCATGGGTTGGACGATTTGACTGAGGACTGGTGAAACCGGATGGCAACACCAGGCTCCAGTCTGATTTGGCAGAGTTTCTACAGCTGGATGCCCTTCCTAACACCAACCACTCAGAGAGTGTAGTGGGTGCTTTTACGTGTCACCCGCACGAAAACGGCCATGCTCGAAATGGTGTCTTTTATGTGCCACCCGCACAAGCCAGTCCAGGGGCACTGGCAACGATCTCGCTCGAAAATCCTACGGGAGCCAGTCAGGCGGTACTGGCAACGGCCACGCTCAAAATGGTGCATCTCATGTGCCACCCGCACAAGAACCAGTCCAGGGGCACTGGTTCTTGTGCGGGTGGCAACGATCTTACTTGGCTTGCCGGGTCTTCTCACGCACAGCACATTTACAAAGGTCTCGGTCAGTAGTCATCGCCTCGGTGAGGCCCAATGTACGAAGGTCTTGCCTCACCACCTCAGCCCAGGTCTTCCTGGGCCTACCTCTTCCACGGGTTCCCTCAACTGTTAGGGTGTGGCACTTTTTCACGCAGCTATCCTCATCCATTCTCACCACATGTCCATACCAGCGCAATCGTCTCTCTTGCACGCCACAACTGATGCTTCTAATGTTCAGCTTTTCTCTCAAGATACTTACACTCTGACGGGTATTCACATTGACATTACACATCCAACGGAGCATACTGGCTTCATTCCTTGCGAGCTTACGTATGTCCTCAGCAGTTACAGCCCATGTTTCACTGCCATGTAGCATGGTTGTTCGTACGCATGCGTCATACAGTCTGCCTTTTACTCTGAGTGAGAGTCCCTTTGTCGCCAGCAGGGGTAAGAGCTCTCTAAACTTTGCCCAGGCTATTCTTATTCTAGCAGCTACACTTTCAGCGCACCCACCCCCACTACTAACTTGGTCGCCCAGATAGCGGAAGCTATCGACTACCTCTAGTTTTTCACCCTGGAATGAGATAGAAGTTGTTTCCTGTTTGTTTGCAGTCTTTATTGCACCTGAACATCTGCCACAAACAAAAACTAACTTGCTAGTTAACCTGCCTTTGATGTTGCTGCACCTCTTATGTGTCCATAGCTTGCACCGGGTACATCTTATAGAGTTACTACCTACTCCTTTTCTACATACTGAGCAGGGCCATCTACCTGAAGGGGTTTGTGTTTTATCTACCTTCCTACTTATTAGGATTTTGGTTTTAGCTAGGTTGACTCTAAGGCCCTTCAATTCTAGACCTTGCTTCCACACCTGAAACTTCTCCTCTAGTTCTGATAGTGACTCCGCAATTAGGGCAAGGTCATCAGCATAGAGGAGCTCCCAGGGGCAACCTGTCTTGAACTCCTCTGTGATTGCCTGGAGGACTATGATAAATAAGAGGGGGCTGAGGACGGAACCTTGGTGGACCCCTACCTCTACCCGGAATTCATTGCTGTACTCATTTCCAACCCTCACCTTACTGGCAGCCTCTCTGTACATGGCTCGCACAGCTCTCACTAACCATTCTTCTATCCCAAGTTTCCTCATTGACCACCAGATAAGGGATCAGGGGACCCTGTCAAAGGCTTTCTCCATGTCAACGAAAGCCAGGTACAGAGGTTTATCCTTAGCTAGGTATTTCTCCTGCAACTGTCTCACTAGAAATAAGGCATCAGTAGTGCTTTTACCTGGCACGAACCCAAACTGCATCTCATCTAAATTGATTCGCTCCCTAATTAGTTGGGCTATGACCCTCTCTGTAACTTTCATAACCTGATCTAACAGCTTGATGCCTCTGTAATTATTTGTATCTAAAGCGTCACCTTTACCTTTGTAGCAGTTGACTATGATGCTGCTACACCAGTCATTGGGTAATAATAATAATAATAATAATGAGTCCAAAGAATGGACCTTCACTAACGTAGCTATTGTGAAGACAGGGAAAGAGAAAGTTGAAAAACCAAGACCGGGTACTGGTATTGAAACACATCTATAGAGCCTCAAAAGTGAGTATGATAACCCTTGTGATGATGAAAGGCAGATTGTATGATGCCTGTCTACGTACAGCTATGCTCCATGTCAGTGAAACATGGGCTTTGACTACAGAGAACTTGTGGAGGCTTGAAAGAAATGAAGCCAGTGTGCTCTGCTGGATGGATAATGTCATTGTGCATATATGACAGAGTGTAAGTGATTTGAGAGAAAAACTGGGTATACGAGGCATCAAATGTAGTGTGTAAGAGAGAAGACTGTACTAATATAGTCTTGTGATGTGTATGAATGAAGACAGTTGTGTCAAGAGGTGCTGATATCTAATTGTGGAGGGAACATGTGGAAGACATAGTGAGAAAGGATCTTCAGACACTGGGCCTCATAGAGGGGATGACAGGGGATCAAGACTCTTGGTGGTTTGCTATTCTTGAGAAAACATGTCAAGCTAAGTAAAAACGTGGTTGTCCTTGCATACAGGTATGTCCCCTGCATCCCTCTTCGGCTGAGTGTTCCTCATCTTGTGGTTGTGTGGGTGCTGGTGCCGCATAAAAAGCACCCATACTGGTTTCATGTAAACGCACCCATGTCCGCGCTGTGCAAAAGCACCCAGGACGCTCTGTAAAGTGGTTGGTGTTAGGATGGGCATCCAGCCATAGAAACCATGTCAAAACAGACATGGAGCCCGAGCAGCTCTTCAGCTGGTCAGCTTCTGTCAAACCATTCAGCCCATGTAAGTAATGATGATGAGGATGATGATGATTCTGAGTTCAAATTCTGCTGTGGTCAACTTTGCCTTTCATCCTTTTGGAGTTGAAATAAGTACCTTGTGCCTAA